>NW_022060177.1:0-28624 GCF_007364275.1 Archocentrus centrarchus
GAGATATTAGTACTTCCTTCAAAAAAACATGCCAGCGGTAATCAAACATTCTGGCAGCGGTAACAGGATTCTGACGCAGAAGCTCACAACGTTCAGACCACTCCAAGTCCTCAACTGTCTGTCTTCTGCCTTCCTGTATTAAAATTACCTTTAATAAATTTTGCCAGCGCAAATCAGCAGAACTGAAAGAACAAAACCATGTGGGAACAGATAATTGGCGAACCATTGCAAGCAAGTTGCTTTGAGCAGTCTGCCAAAATGCTGGAGTACCTCTGATAGGTTTAAGAAAACGATAGCCATCATCAAACTCCAGCAGGTTCTTTAAAGACTCTTTAGTCTTGAACTGTTTATCACACTGTTTATGAAATACATTATTTGTTTGGCCTTTTCTAAGAGCTATTGAAACATTTGAAATGACTTGTTGAACTTCAGACATATATTGTGCAAAAAATATGTATTCTAAATTTTGGGCAAATCTGCCATCAGCATGCATTATTCTATTATTAAAATATCGCGACAATGTTAAATAATGCGGCCTCCTCTCATGATAAGTGTTACGACCCTTTGGAAATAACACTGGAAAGCATTTGGCTTCATTTTCTTTATCAGAGAGCAACTTAATTGGGTTATTTCCCTCCGCTGGTGCCAAGTTTAAAACGTCTTCGAAATACTGGTCCAACACTTCCTGGCCTATATCAACAGGCATTAAACAAGTGTCTTGAAACATGCAGTGTTGCTGACGGTCATGAAGAAGCTCATCAACGCCTGCAGTTTCAGGAGCATCTTCATCGTTTTCCTCCGTTTTCTCATTTAAATCTCCATCAACATTTTGATCTTTATTTGCAATTGTTTCTTGGTTAAATATGTCATCTTCTCCTTGTTCTTTAACAAATTCATTTAACCATGCTTCATTAAAATTTATGTCCTTAAAATATTTATTTACCCTTTTTAAATACCGAAGTGCTTGCTTTATTTGGTTCGAATCTACAAACTGATATTTGTAATACCCTTTATAAGTTAACTTTCGTTTTAACTTAACACGCAACAAAGAACCATCCATGTCCAAACGTGGCAGCAAATTTGTTGTTTGTGCCACATTTGCAGGCACGCATGTAATTGGACCATGTACACCATTTTGACCACCTTTGGGTAAAGCAAGAAGTTTCATAAATGCAATATGGGGTGCAATCAAATGTTGCTCTAAACTATTTAAGCACCTCAAATCTTCTGGGATATCATCTAATTCCAAATTGTTAATATAACATTCAGGGGGCATGTGAGCTTTTTTAATCTTATAATGACAAGAGTAACAAATCCACAGCTCCCCTCTTGCTGTAGCTAATATTTCACATGGCATATTGCATTCCATATTACATTTATGTAAGTATTTATCACTAATACATTTATCTGCCATCTCTGAGGTTTCCTGTCTACCTCTGTAACAGTCTTTATTACATTTCAACACTTGCTTCTTGAAAAAAAGCCTATAACACACACAACAAACAAATTCCGTTCCAGTTTCCACTTTTTCTAGAAAGTGCCTCATTACAACTTCAAAGTTCTTCAATTCATTTTTGAATTGGGTCCTTCTCAGTTTCCCTTTTTCACATATGTCCTTTCTGTATTCGCGGTTTTTATGATATTTCGTTTTTTTAAATTCTTTAACTTTTGCCCTGAAACTTATATTTTTATATTGTTTTACATTGTGTTCTTTAATGTTTTGCCTGTGCGAATCACTAGTTTGATATTTTTCTTTACTTACTGCTTTCTTTCTTTCTTTATAAGACTCATTGTTTTGATATTTCTGTCTCATTAAAGCTTTCATTTTTTGTTTATGCGAGTCATTTTTACAATTTTTTTCTATACTTAATGCTTTCATTTTCTCTTTATAAGAGTCGTTTTTTTTATATTTGTCTCTGATTAATGCTTTCATTTTCTCTTTATAAGAGTCGTTTTTTTTATATTTGTCTCTGATTAATGCTTTCATTTTCTCTTTATAAGAGTCGTTTTTTTTATATTTGTCTCTGATTAATGCTTTAATTTTCTCTTTATAAGAGTCGTTTTTTTGATATTTTTCTCTCATTAAAGTTTTCATTTTTTGTTTATGCGAGTCATTTTTACAATTTTTTTCTATACTTAATGCTTTCATTTTCTCTTTATAAGAGTCGTTTTTTTTATATTTGTCTCTGATTAATGCTTTCAGTTTTTCTCTATGTGAGCAATTGGTTCTATATTTTTCTTTGCTCATTATTTTCACTGTTTCTTTATGTGCCAAATCATTTTGATATTTTTCCTTACTCTTCTTTATGCACATTAATTTATACTCTTTTTGCTGTTGATATTTATATTTAAAATTCAATCTATTTTTTTGTTGACATATTTCATTGAAAACACCATCTTCCTGGTATTTCACTTTTTTTTGTACTTTTATCTTTGTGTCTAGATATTTAGACCGTCTTATTTTACTTGTTGTTACTCTTGTTAATGAGTCATCCAGATGTTGTGATTGAATTTTAGATCTAATGTTGTAACCTGATGCGTGACACTCACTGCTTTTACAAAAACAATAACAATTTTGACTATTAGGTTCTTTAACACAAATGACTGTTTCATAATGATTTCCATGATTTTGTAAATAGATGGCCTGTGTAGACAAAAGCTTGGTACTACAACTATATTTAACCCAGCGGTCACTTAAAAAAGTAAATACATCTATACCGAAGTAATCAGCTGTGACCTGGATTTCTAGTTCAGTTGCCCAGCTATTTACATTACGCATTTTTGTCTCAGAGATATAATTTTGCACCGAAGAAAAACCATCACGTAAAAAGCTTTGGTATTTTAAGTAATTTCTTTCTAACTGTTTAACAACAGCGAGTCTAATTTTGCGATGATTTTTTTGTGTACCACTAATGGCCTGTGAAATGGCCCGGAAATAGCAGTTACCGTCAAATGCTATTGATTCTTTTAAACAAGGCACTCCTAGTGGAAAACTGGTACTCGGTGCTGTTGCATTAAACTTTTCAAACTCTACATTTACACTATTACACAAAACTTTACAAATCTCTTGAGTAAGTGGACTATAATGCATATTATTTACTTCTACACCAACACACACAACGTCAGCCTCATTATCACTTACTTTTGTTCCTCGAGTGAGCTTTATCTCAGAGAACGTTGCATGTTCCACTGGTCCACTCTGTGAATCACTATCAACATTAACTCCAGTAATCTCAAAAGACTTGTTTGTGGAACCACGTTTTCCAAATAAACGCTTAAAGTGGGTAACCAATTGCCTAATAGAGCGAAAATAAACAACAACACTGGTGCCCTGAGAATCTACCAAACCTGTTGGGCCCCTTGCATGAGAATCAACCACGGCATACTTACCAGTTTCAGAAATAATTGCACATGTATTACCACACAGTGTAAATAAAAGTGTTGTATAATGCTCCAACATTCTGTTCAGCCCAGTTTCTAAACTAACAAGAACACCACTGTCTATGAGCTCTCCAGTATTGACATCGACCACCCCAGAAACACAGTCACCATAATGAAACTTCAACGTCACACCATCAATGTCCCATTTTCTTGGTAGATTTGGGACAATTAACAATTCTGACCCTGGAGTAATCTTACCCTTTGCTCTAAGACTACTGTACAAAGCATCTCCCAACCTTAGAGTTTTGTCTAAATCCTCCTGATGCCATAAAAATACACTGTGCATTTTATTTTTTCCAATGGCTAACAATGCATTTGCCATACACTGGACACCTGGGTTTGCCATCAAAAGACTACCCTGGTGAAATGAACCACGAATGTTATGTGGGAGACTAGCTACACTATCAGAATCACCCTCTATAGTCTTATCTAATTGTGTCTGATCTACACCGAATAATAAGTCAACCGCATCACCCTTTCCATCCACTACAGAAACCTTTTCACAACAAATACACCCATGATCCGCACGGCGTTTGGCTGCTCTTTGGGTGCGCTGACGTGGACCTCTCATCATCTTCATCTATTTAAAAAAAACAAACAAAAAAAAAAATTCATATTTATCCATCTTGGAAAAACCATTGCAACAGACTTTAATCACAAATATCCTGTTACTTTTATTCATTTTTACGACCTACATAATTTATACATATTGCAGAAACACATGTAAAACCACACATAATTTGTAGGTATGTACTTTAAACTTGATAAATGATGTACTGTCTTGCAGAAATGTTACAGCTGTTATAGACAAGTTTAACTTACTGTTTGAATTACACTCCTGACTGCTGTCAACTGGTGTGCATGAGTATACCAGCTGACGGCACCACTGCATTTGTACATTTTAGTAACCTTCAAATCAGCTTTTATTTTATTTTTATATATAAAGTACATAAAAAAAAAACTCAAAACAAAAAAAGAGCCAGAAAAGCTGCATCAGGATGACTTAAATATAAGCACTGAATTCTCAAAAACCATCAATTTGCTAACACTTCCTTGTTCTTGGTGCCTTAACAAAGATACATATTGAAATGCTTTATGGAAACTTGACGAAAATCCTGACAGTACATCATGGTTACAAGACCTTCTCATGTATGTAGTCAAATAGGAGAGAAGTAGCCTAAGAACACATTTTATAAAATAAAAAAAAAAAAAAAAAACAGCCAATATAATAGTTTGCATGCTGGCAGAGGGCCAGCTCGGAACAACGTCCAACCTACAGTCATAATCACTATATCTGCAACCAGTGACAAAATTTGGAGCACAGTAGTATACCAAGTCTAGTTGATTTCATTGTTTTTCAGGTGCACTCCTAAAAACCAAAAACTAAGTTTATAAATATTATGAACGAATGTTAAAATTACTGTTGGACAAACTTCTATTTAGGCATTTACCATCAAATATCTTTATCAACCCAGGCCTTCACCAACACACCAGTAGACATATAATGCACCTCATAATGGTTAAGACAATGTTACTGTCACTCCCACCTCGATTTAGATACAAACACAAGATGACAAATTCATCATATTGACCATGACAGAAACTTGTGATACTATATTTAATACTAAAAGACACAAACCTTATCCTCCACAGTGTCCAGGAACACCACAGAACTGGTAGGCGGTGCACACGTCTCCCCCACAACCTCTACATCCACCTGGGAAGATAAAGAAATGATTTTTTTTTTTGGTCCCTACAGTAGTTCAGTAACAATTTTAACAATGCACATGACAAGCACACACCTGGCCTGGCACCATCTCAGGTGGAGAACTGGTAGATGATCCGGCGTTCACCTCCACAATACTGGCTGCTGCCTCCTCCTGAAAACAAGTTTATTCATTAAGTTATGTTGTAACATCCCAGAAAACCATTGCTGTTTCAGGAACAAATTTTACAAACCTGCTGCTCTGGCAGGCTCTTTTTGCAGGCAACAGCTTTCTGCCGTCTCTCACGGGGCACCTGACAACAATAAGTACAGCACATTAATATTCTGAATATTCTGCAAAATAAAACACACACTGTAATGTGATCCTGAACTCACCTTCTTTCCAGCAGGAAAGCTGGCAGTGTACTCAACAGAGTCAAGATCTGATGGAAATTCCTTGTCCATCTGCTTCAAAATCTCTGGACTAAAGCAAGCAGATGTCAGGGGGATGGAGAAAACAGGCTCCACCTGACAAAATTAACACATCAGTTAAAATGAGTCATAAACTTTACAACAATACACCTAAAACAAAATACTCATTAACAAACCTGATGTTGTTGAAGTACACTCCTCTTCGTATCCCCAGGGGAGAGAATAGGACTTCCCGTTCGTTTCTTTGTGAGGGGAAAAAAATAAATAAATAAAACTTCCAATTGACTTAACTAGTTTTGTGACCACTTACAACCATCACTACAATCTGAACCAGGTGTAACTCTTACCTTCTTGCCCTGTCCAACAACTGTCCACTCAGAAGGAGGTGGCACTGGCAGAGGGGTTGGGCCTGTTACCACCAACCTAGGTGTGACCTTTCTAACAGGCTGGGAAGACCTCACAGACTCCAGAGGTGGGCTGGGAGGTGGCAGAATCTCAGAAACTTCTTGGAATGACACATTCCAAAGCAGGTCACCAAGGATCTTCATTCCGTCACTGTCACTCAGATGGACCTGCAAAGAACAGGATACAATAGAAAAAATATTTATCAGGTGCATATTGTGCTTTCCTTTGCATGAACATAAAATCAAATACATAAATAAAACGTACGCCATCTCTAGCCCATAGATCCAGGTTGTCCATCGGGAAGAACTCAGCCACAGAAAAGTACTTGACACCTTCAATGAAACAATAACTATAGTTAGTGCAATCCTTTACACAATTTGCAGCCCTAGTATTTTTAGAAAAACCTACCCAGTCTTGCTGCAACACGGTGATACTCTTGACTCAAATGGTTCTGTACTTCCAGGTCAACCGTCAGGCGACGTGGAAAGTCCAAGACACAGACCTAAAGACAATATCACATAATATTAGATTTCTATCACAGTCTACAGAAAGTAAACATTTTTGAAATAGATGGAAAAATAAATACCTTGGTCCAGCGGCTTGCAACTGTAGCAACATATCGACCAAAGTCCGCTGCAGCCTCAGTCACTGTTCTACTAGCTGTCAGGTTGTTGGAGGGAGCGATGAGCACCACAAGAGAAGGAGTCCGATCCAGCTGAATGTTTACAATCTCCTTCTCAAGCTCTGATGCAGTCGCGCCCGGTGTGGAACTGATTCCAAAGGACAGGCAACCCTCTGGCAATGGCACATGTCCATCAACAAAGTGTCGCAGGTGGGAGTCTCCAACAATGAGTACAAACTGAGAGATGACATAATTTTAAATGTTAATCACACTATGCTTCTCTTATTAAGTTCCAATATTAGTCTTTAAGAGGCATCATACTTTCTTTTCCCGGCAATCAGGAGGGAGGACCAATTTATGACTTTTCCCAGTGTAGGCTGATTTTCTCCAGTTGGACACAGCATGACGAAATCCAGTGCCATGCCCTTGAGAAACAGACAGATAACACTGAAAATGATCTAGCACTATGTGATGCTTTCTTCAAAACAATAAGTTTACAGAACTACAAAAATAAATAAATAAATGAGTTCCATAATGCAATATCACAACAAACAAAGGCATCAAGGTGCTTTTAATTGTAAGGTAAAGACCCTACAATAATTACAAAGAACACCCAATAGTCAAAACAGCCCCTATGAGCAAGTACTTGGCCAGTGGGAAGGGAAAACTTCCTTTTAACAAGAATGTCCAGCTGAAACAGGCTCAGGGAGGGGCATTCACCTGTCTGACCACATGGGTTTGCGTGCCGAGACAGGACATGGTTATTATGCTTGCATGTGTTGGATAGCTACATACGTGTGATGGGTTTTTCCTTGGGGCGGAGAGGACGCACAGGAACAGCCAGCTGCTCTGCCATCCTTTTCTTAGCCGCTTGAGAGCGAAGATAAGACTTCTTACGTGGCATTCTGAAACTAGAGATGAATCTGGTTAAAATCATGCTTCTAATATTAATTATACTATCCACATTGAAATGAAAAATAAAATAAAACAAGAACATTACATTTGACAAAGCGCAACAGCACAACCCCTTTACAACAGAAAACATTACGAGCATTAAAAGCTATTGGTCATCATACACACTAAAAAAAAAAAAAAAAAAAAAAAACACAAACTAACTTCGAATTTGGCCTGCACCAATTGATTATTTTATGTAATTGAGTATGCTATGGATTGTTCTGTGGATTACTGGAGTATGTGGAAAAGAAATACTTTTCTCTTATTAATGACCATTTTTATTAAAAGTAAATAACTGGTCTTTTAAAATTAGCTGCTCATAAATTTTCATTTTAGAAATTGCACTGTTTATTTCACTACATCTTCCAAAACACAAACAAAAACACTTTCACTGTACATAGAGGTCACGTTACAATCATTTCTATTATTTCTTTGTCTACAATAAACAGTGGTTAATGCTGCAACCACAAAGTTCATCTTTATAGTTGTACCATCTATGTGACTGCCAGAGGACCAAGAGTGTGTGTGCTTAATTTCATTCAATTCTATTATAGCAGAAGACCAAAAAGTCCTGCAGCATGTGACTTCATCAAGGAAATCAGCAAGATGCTGGCAAATACAAACTTCATGCCCATTTCTAGAGGTTCTTACATTGTATCTGCTCTGTATTTTTGCTCCAGGCCTTTCTAGTTATCTGTCTTTACTTTCTCAGAAATATGTCAGTGCCTTGAAAATTAGAATGTCCACACATGTTAACTACATGAACCATAGAAGCATGTCTTAGCCTGTCATCTCAACTTTCACTGATATTTTTTGGTACATTGCTGAAATCCTGGTTCGTTTATAATAGGTGGGCCAAAACAGGAATGTTTACAAGCTTTCTAATTTATTGTATGAGGCTGAACATGAATCCACTGATACTTTCACATCACTTAATAATGACAGTTTTTATATTCCTTAATAGCATATATTAAATTGTTTTCTTCAATAAATATCAATAGATCATAAAAATTGCCATTTTTATTACAATTGTAATTGCAAATCATACTTGCTTTTATTTATTCCACTGTATTTTGTTTTAATGCACATAGTTGCAAATATAGAAACTCAGAACAGGTTCAGCCCAAGCATTTATTTGAATTCAGAGTGACCTGCTTTTCCAAATATTCAAGATTCTCTTTACCATCCAAAACATGTCTATTTCTCCATAACTATACAAATGCAAGGAGCTACAGACTAGTACAGAGTGCTTATAATATATAAATTATTATTCAGCATACACAACTACAGTGCATCACCAGATTATCAGACACAAGTGGTCAACAATTGGACCCAGTGATACAAAAAGTCCCATAAATATGTTCTTACACCCTACTGTAAAATGATGTGTCAGTACCCCAAGACCACAAATGAGGCATGAAAGTAAGGTCTACTAGTCTAGCCATGCAACCTAATATGACCAGTGTGAAAACAACAGCATAGTGTCAACACAGCAACAGTGCATAAACCAGGCAAATTAAACCACCACAGCTTACAAATACACAGATATGTCTGAACATGCATGCATGAATAACACCAAGATATGCCCAGTTAGCATGTCTCGAACACTGAAATTTTATTCTACAACCCTGACATATAACTGTCAGGATTGTGCAGTGTGGCAGACAGAACAAATATCAAAATACAGGACTCAAGACTCAAACTGAATACACAGGTTTGCTCCTAGCTACACATAGGAAAGCTTATTTGGCACTAATACCTCTACAACTAGGAAACTCTGAACCGTGAAACACCTAATGGCCAACACGACAAAAAACAGGACATAAACAATATACACACACTGTAATCAGGCAAATAATTGACACCAAGGAGCACAACTGGAAAAGCTAAGGAAAACAAAAACTGAATCTACTAGAATATAATAACTATCATTATACAGAACGTACAATGACATTGGAGTGCCATTCATGTTCAGTGTCATTCAGTAGGAAGTCACACTTCCAAAAATATAAATTAGAACTTATAAAAATATACACAACATAAAAGATATAAAAAATATACAGAATATAAAATAGAATGTATAAAAATATATATATTGTTAAAAAAAAAAATACAGTGCCAAAGTAATACAACAAATAGACATGGAAAGCAAATTGCTGACTTGACACAACACAGAGGAGCACCACATGACTACAAGACCACAACAGGTAACTAGATGCAAAAGGAAGAAATGTCAATGGAGCACTCGAACTGTAGCACCAGAAAGTGAGATCAGACACTGAGACACTGTGTCCACAGTCCACAGTGGATGCCCTTACATAGGGTCCCCTAGTGATCAGGAGGCCCTAAGCGACCACATGCACTGGTTTTTGTTTCTCCTTGATGATTAGTGCCATGAAGGCACTAATCATCAATTAAAGCATTAAAAAAATCTCTTAACACATTCCCTTGATAACAAGCACTAACAAACTGTACCAAGAACACAACAGATACTTGGACACAGCAGTAAAAGCACCGTCAATGGAGTACTCAAACTATAGCACAAGAAAGTAAGACCAGGAAACCAAACTATAAAAACACCAAACAAACCTATAAACACACGAGAAGCCTGAAAACTGAAACAAGATAAAATACAAGTACTCAGTAATAAACAATCCAGGCAAAGTCCATTCTGTGTGCTCCAGCAAAATCTAACCCATCACAGCAGGAACAATTGCATCAAAGCACATGGGAAGCTCAGTTCTGAGATCACATTTCTTCATTGCAATTACATGCTTGTTGCATGTAATTGCAACAACCCCACAGACATGCATACTCACTCATTCACTGTCACACTTAAACACATATGTTCACTCAGGCACAAGCAGAATGTGATATGAATTTCATCTCAACTTTAAAGGCTTATTTTTTATGAAATATTTTCATATTACAGTACAATATCTGAACTTATTAATCTAATTTATCCTTTTATTTCTGGAGAATGCTACAAATCATTACACTGGGTTGCTTTCCTTGTCATAATTGTACAGTTCTATGACTTATTTTTGCCTTAATTCAATTTTTATTTTTTTTATTTATTTATTTATTTATTTAATTTTACACTGGATACTAGTCATACATGAAATAAAAATCAATATGACTGAGGAAATAAAGTCTGGAGCTTTATTTCTCTTAATTTTATTAAAAC
This sequence comes from Archocentrus centrarchus, assembly GCF_007364275.1. Classification (NCBI taxonomy): domain Eukaryota; kingdom Metazoa; phylum Chordata; class Actinopteri; order Cichliformes; family Cichlidae; genus Archocentrus; species Archocentrus centrarchus. The sequence continues at coordinate 10,747 of NW_022060177.1, forward strand.
CAATTACACCCACACCCTAACCGTGGCTTAAAATGCATAATATAAATTGTTGTTGTTATATGCCTGGATTGTTTTTGCCGTGATTGGGATCAACTGGTTAGTTATGAATTAGCCGTACAACACCAAAGGCATCGCCTGTGGCACAACGGACTTCAAAAATGCCGCTGTTCGCGGACTTCCGGCAACAATTACCGAAACAAGCCTGTATTGGTTGTGAAGTGCCATTTGTCCGGTTTCAGAAACCGTTTGAATTTCTCCGATAAGACAAACGGTCACGGAGTTAAGCTAAAAAGCCAGCTGATCAAAATTCTTTCATCAGGCGACTCACTAAGTCTTAACCAGCTGCTCGCGGCTTTTAAGGCCAGAAAACCGGCACTTCAGGACATCGCCTGGAGTTAAAGACAAGTTTTGCTTGCGATCTCTCGCCCCACCTTTCAACGTCCTGACCGAACACCAAGAGTATTGTGGACACGCACGGCCATAACGCCGTGCGATCGACGCTAAACAGCTGATCAACACGGGATAGGCGGCTGACCAACAGAACTTTAAATTATCATAATTTCGTGACCGTTTGTCCGATCGGAAAAATTCAAACAGTTTCTGAAAGCTGACAAATTGCACTCCACAACCAATACTGTCGCGGTAACTGTTGCCGGAAGTCCGCGAACAGCGGCAAGTTTGAAATACATTGCATCACAAAGACACGTTCGGGTTAAAAGTCCACTTTTTTTCTCTCGCTCCTTGGTTTTCTTTCCTTCATGCCCTCGAGGTTCCCCATAATCATGGCTTAAAGTATAAAAAACTCTTAATGGAACCACTCCGTATCAAACACAATCACTAACGCTGACTGCAATGCCGCTAGCAAACTGGCGATCAGCTGAAACAATACACTAGCTAAAGGTTTGTTTTTCCAAATGATTATCAAAGGACAGACACAATTTAACACTGTGAAACTCTGGCTACCTAAGAAACGTAACCTGCAGTTTAAAGGAAGCATAGAAGTAACATATTAAATTTATTCCAGTCCCTGCAGTCCACTCTTTCAAACTCTAATCCACATAGTTACAGAAAACAAACAAACAAAAACTCAAGAACACTTACCCTGAATCTCAGAAGTGCAGTCTTTCAAATTATTTCCTGTATTTGTTGTTGATGTTCTCTTGTGGAAAAAAACACTCGAAAACTAATGTCTCCGTGTGTGCGCATGTAGATCTCCGAGGAAACCTGCAGTAAAACCAACGGTTGCGCCTATTTAAAGAGGGAGGGGCATCAGTTCAAAAAATTCTATTCATCCAATCACAGTGCTTCTTATTCTTCTGAGGCGCTTAATGGCAGCTGTGTATCCAGTACAGTAGTGCCCCTTCACGAAACTCCACTGGTGTAGTTATAATACATGTGCTTTTATGAAACCTTTGCCATTTTACTTAAGAATACTTTCCATTATGTTTTGTATTATATTTTGTTCAACAAGTTTTTTTTTTTTACTTTAATATTTTCAAAAGATTTTCAAAAGACAAACATACAAAAAAGTAACAATAACAATGTCAGCATCCATTTTATGTTTGCATGTGTGTTTGTGTGTAAGTAAAACTATAAGGAATCTTGGACTAATTTTTGTGTCCTGCAGTGCACATAATAAACAAATATGTAGACGTGCTCGACTGCATTTGTGCAATATTTATAAAATTGGAAATATCTGGTCTGAACTTTATTTATTTGACCTATCAAAAAAACTTGAAAATGTCCTGTGCATAAGTCCATTTTCTAGAAACCTTTGGAGCTTTCCATAACAGCTTTAAATGAAGAAAAAAACAACATTTTAACATTTACAGATTACCTGTGCAACACGTAAATGTACATAAACAACATGCCTTCAGCTTTCTGTGCCCTTTTCTTTGAACCACGTCCAAGTTTGTATTCAGGAGACAGACACGCTCTCTATTTTTAAGATTAGGCTTAAAACTTCACTTTGTCATTAAACTTACAGTTAGGGCTGCCCCTGAATGATCCTTTTGTTATGCTTCAATAGGTCTAAACTGTATGTTTCTTTTTAATTCATACGTTTTCCACAATCTGTGTTTATATACCACTGTCTTTTATCAGAATTGTCTTTCCTACTGTCTCTCTGCTCACCTCTAACTATTCCAAAACATGACTGCACGTCTCTACCCATCTCAGGCCACACAAAAGAAACAAAGAGTGCTATTGTCTACTGTTGATTCAGCAAAGAATGGAAGAGACCCAACCAACCCAGACCTTCAACAGTTTCAGGTTCCTTTTTAAAATGTAAAACACCATTTATATGAGTCTGGCACAGCCATTTTAAATGCAAAAACACACACATGCAAAAATCACCCACCGTGTGTCATTTTGCCATTTAGATCAAGAATAATAATTTGTATTCCTTTCATCCACACAAAAACTGATTTCAGATTTTATAAGTTTTGTTATTTTTCACTTTAACAATTTTAAGATGTTTACAATGGTTTAAAATGTGTTTATTTACTCACAAAACCAATGTTGACTACATAGCATCACCTTAACCTCCAATAAAAATGAGAAATCTTGGACTAATTTTTATCAGGTTTGTACTTCAATGCACATATTTAAAAATATGTGGGATTGCTTTCTTGCTTTTTTTTTTATTTCAGACATACTCAAAATTAAACTTAGACACTGAAATTTTTATTAAGATCATGGAGTTTACATCAAACAATCATTGTCCAATCTCGGAGGCTCCACACTGAACACATTAATATGCATATGCTCAGTGACTGTTACAGAACCACCTATTGGCCACACAAAAAGTCATGTCACTTTAATATACTGCTGATTTGGGGTTCACTGCATGCACCTTAAAAGTGGTCTGTATAAATGTCATATCGTGAGCATTTCAGGGTCACATTTGTCCATTCTCATTTAATGACAACCCCCTTCTAGCATGCTGTTTTAGCATGAAAGACGCAGTGCTTGCAAAAGGCCTTGGAAATTTCAGAAAATCATGAACTTTGCCACACATGTCAATCGTGCTGATGGCTTTCAGGTTTGTCACTCCCATCATTGCCAAGAGTTGCATGGCATCACTAATGTACACACCCACACAGAATCCATAACTACAGAAACAAGGGATTTGCTGCAATAGTGCCCCCTACATAATGAAAAACAAATGTACATGGAGAGCAAAAAACTAGTTTGTTGGAAATGTATGATGATGATACTTTCTTGATCCCACAATGGGGAAATTATGATTAACAGAACACCCATCCAAGAAGACAAACAGAACAAACATGGGGCGATAGGTGAACTGTGGCCATGCTGGCCCCCTTCTTGAGGCGCTGCCATTAAAAAGACATAAACAGTAGTGAAAACATGTATGAAATTGGCTACAAACATTACGTATGATCAAGAACGTCAATCAGACCCATACCCTTTAAATTTACATTTACTGATTCAGAGCAATAGGTGCACTAGCGCCGCCTACAGATGCAACAAAAACATTATATGCCGTGAATCACATTTTGCTTCTCTGATATACATGAAACAAGGAAACAAGGTAGACAAAATCTAGACAAACAGACAGATAGATACACTCAACAGTGTCATCATGTCCATCCTTGCCAAGATTTTCATCTTTTGCCAGTGGTGATTACATTTGTCAAAAGCAGTGGCTCTCACACAGTTTGAAATCGGATCTCAGGTGGCTCGCAGGTAGGCTATGCCCTATTTTGCACGCTGCAGCCGTGACCACCACCCCAATGTCAAGATGACGTCACTATGGAGAAACCACAACCTTGTCACACGTATTGCGCAATCACTCACGCACTCTTTCTGCACTTTGCTTGCAATTTCCTCTCCCTTATGTACTGGACAAGACTTAATTTAGATTTGTGGATTCAGAGCAACAAGTGCACTAGTGCCCCCTACAGATGGAACAAAAGCATTACATGGTGGGAATCACATTTAGGTTTTCTGAAATGCATGAAAAAATGTAGAAAACTTCGCAACAGTCAAATAGATAGATTCAACAGTGTTATCATGTCCATCCTTGCCAAGATTTTCATCTTTTGCCAGTGGGGATTACATTTGGCAGAACAGGTGGCTCTCTGACAGCTTGAAGGGGGATCTCAGGTGGCTCGCAGGTGGGTTGCAGGCTGTTCACAGGCTGATTGCAGGGCAGGTTGTTCGATAGGGAAGGCAGGTCGCAGGTTGCAGGAGCAGCGACTCTCAGGCGGCATGCGGGGGGTTTGCGGGGCTCGCAGGTGGCTGGCTGGAAGATTTGCGGAGCTCGTAGGTGGCTAGCTGGGGGTTCGCGGGGGCTCACTGGCGACTCGCGCTGGGTTTGGCGGTCGCGCAGGCAGCGAGGGCCGTAAAACGCCGCTTGCGGCTTTAATTATTATTATACTTTCTCTCTCTTTGAACCCAAATTTGACCCCCTGAATGTGCACGAAAAGTCACCATTTTTTGCATGGTGGTCAGGTCTGGCGAAAAATTACGTATTTTAATGTCGCCACAAACTAACTCCAAAACACGGCTCCACAGCGCCCCCTGGAAATTTCATTTTTCGGTGCCCTTATGGGAGAGGCCAAATTCAAGTTTGCCCTAGAGTCATGAAATTCTCGTCACACATAGAGCATGTCTGGGCAAACAATAAATCCTCTTGAGGCACCCCTCCATGACCCACAGGAAATCCACCAGGTTGACTTGAAATTTGGCTTTCGCCGAGTCAGCAATTTCGCTCACCTTGTATTTGCGCGAACTTCTCCTACAGCACTTGACCCACAAACACCAAAACGGCTCAGCATCATTTAGAGACATAGGGCATCTAAAGTTATCGAAGGCTTCGTATTCAATTCAATGGTCTTGTCACACTAGGCCCCTGAAGTTGGCCTTCGTTTGACCAAAAATTCCGGTCCTCTTTCCTGCCATCAATCGCACATGCTTTGCCCGATCTGCCCCAAAATGGAATCATTTATGAACACACCTACACTGAATCCATAAGTGCAGAAACCACGTCGATTGATGCCATAGCGCCCCCCACAGAACAAAATGAAAATTTGTATGGGGGTCCACAAAATTAGTTTCTCTGGTATGCATGAAAATTTTTTTACACAATCTTCTGATCCTCCTGGTCAGAAAAGGCAATCAGACCTATGCCCAATTTTGCACGCCACAGGCGCCACCACACCGCAAATGTGCGTTGCGTTTATATGGGGAGCCAACAATTTACTTTCTCAGACATGCATGCAATTCGAGACAAACATTCTGTACCCCTGCACGATCAAAAAAGTCAATGAGACCCATGCCCACATTCCCACAGGAAATCCGCTAGCTTGGCTTGAAATTCTGTTTTTGCCAATTTTGCACTGTTGGACACCTCATATTTGCTCGAACTTCTCCTAGGGCATTTGACGCGCTAACACCAAAATGCCTCTGCATCATCTAGAGACATAGGGCATCCAAAGTTATCGAAGGCTTCGTATTCAATTCAACGGGCTTGTCACATGAGGCCCCTGAATTTGGCGTTCGTTTGACCAAACATTCCCGTCCTCTTTCCTGCCATCAATCGCACGTGCTTTGCCCGATCTGCCCCAAAATAGAATAATTTATGAACACACCTACACTGAATCCATACGTGGAGAAACAATGGCGATTGCTGCAATAGCGCCCCCTGCAGAAGAAACTGAAATTTTGTATGGAGGTCCACCGCATTGGTTTCTTTGAAATGCATGAAAATTTTTTTACATGTTCGTCAGATACTCCTGATCAGAAAAGTCAATCAGACCTATGCCCAATTTTGCACGCTGCAGCCGTGACCACCACCCCAATGTCAAGATGACATCATTATGGAGAAACCACAACCTTCTCACACGTATTGCGCAATCACTCACGCACTCTTTCTGCACTTTGCTTGCATTTTCCTTTCCCTTATGTACTGTACAAGACTTCATTTAGATTTGTGGATTCAGACCAACAAGTGCACTAGTGCCCCCTACAGATGGAACAAAAGCATTAGATAGTGGGAATCACATTTAGGTTTTCTGAAATGCATGAAAAAAGGTAGACAACTTCGCCACAGTCAAATAGATAGATTCAACGGTGTTATCATGTCCATCCTTGCCAAGATTTTCATCTTTTGCCAGTGGGGATTACATTTGGCAGAACAGTTGGCTCTCTGACAGCTTGAAGGGGGATCTCAGGTGGCTCGCAGGTGGGTTGCAGGCTGTTTGCAGGGCACGTTGTTCGCAGGGAAGGCAGGTCGCAGGTTGCAGGAGCAGCGGCTCTCAGGCGGCATGCAGTGGGGTTTGCGGGGCTCGCAGGTGGCTGGCTGGAGATTTGCGGAGCTCGTAGGTGGCTCGCTGGGGGTTCGCGGGGGCTCACTTGCGGCTCGCGCTGGGTTTGGCGGTCGCGCAGGCAGCGAGGGCCGTAAAACGCCGCTTGCGGCTTTAATTAGGCCCGAGCCGACGAAGTCTCGGCGAGGAGCCTATTGGATTCACTATGCCACATACCCCAAAATGCGTTAAAATCCCCACGGTCGCATGGGACGCGGTCGCCAGTGACCCCTGACCTCATAGGGACGTGGGTCAGGTCGAGACGTTTCCGAAAAGGTATGCGTCCGGGTGACTGGGAAAACGCCTAATTGTTTTTGCTCGAATTCTCCATTATTCTTTATTATTATTATTATTATTAGGCCCGAGCCGACGAAGTCTCGGCGAGGAGCCTATTGGATTCACTATGCCACATACCCCAAAATGCGTTAAAATCCCCACGGTCGCATGGGACGCGGTCGCCAGTGACCCCTGACCTCATAGGGACGTGGGTCAGGACGAGACGTTTCCGAAAAGGTATGCGTCGGGGTGACTGGGAAAACGCCTAATTGTTTTTGCTCGAATTCTCCATTATTCTTTATTATTATTATTATTTTTCTTTATTAGGCCCGAGCCGACGAAGTCTCGGCGAGGAGCCTATTGGATTCACTATGCCACATACCCCAAAATGCGTTAAAATCCCCACGGTCGCATGGGACGCGGTCGCCAGTGACCCCCGACCTCATAGGGACGTGGGTCAGGTCGAGACGTTTCCGAAAAGGTATGCGTCGGGGTGACTGGGAAAACGCCTAATTGTTTTTGCTCGAATTCTCCATTATTCTTTATTATTATTTATTATTATTATACTTTCTCTCTCTTTGAACCCAATTTTGACCCCCTGAACATGCGCGAAAAGTCACCATTTTTTGCATGGTGGTCAGGTCTGGCGAAAAATTACGTATTTTAATGTCGCCACAAACTAACTCAAAAACACGGCTACACTGCGCCCCCTGGAAATTTCATTTTTCGGGCCCCTATGGGAGAGGCCAAATTCAAGTTTGCCCTAGATTCATGAAATTCTCGTCACACATAGAACATGTCAGGACAAACAAAAAATCCTCTTGAGGCACCCCTGCATGACCCACAGGAAATCCACCAGGTTCACTTGAAATTTGGCTTTTGCCGAGTCAGCAATTTCGCTCACCTTGTATTTGCGCGAACTTCTCCTACAGCATTTGACCCACAAACACCAAAATGGCTCAGCATCATTTAGAGACATAGGGCATCTAAAGTTATCGAAGGCTTCGTATTCATTTCAATTGTCTTCTCACACTAGGCCCCTCAAGTTGGCCTTCGTTTGACCAATAATTCCGGTCCTCTTTCCTGCCATCAATCGCACATGCTTTGCCCGATCTGCCCCAAAATGGAATCATTTATGAACACACCTACACTGAATCCATAAGTGCAGAAACCACGTCGATTGATGCCATAGCGCCCCCTACAGAACAAAATGAAAATTTGTATGGGGGTCCACAAAATTAGTTTCTCTGGTATGCATGAAAATTTTTGTACACAATCCTCAGATCCTCCTGGTCAGAAAAGGCAATCAGACCTATGCCCAATTTTGCACGCCACACGCGCCACCACACCGCAAATGTGCGTTGCGTTTATATGGGGAGCCAACAATTTACTTTCTCAGACATGCATGCAATTCGAGACAAACATTCTTTACCCCAGCACGATCAAAAAAGTCAATGACACCCATGTCCACATTCCCACAGGAAATCCGCTAGCTTGGCTTGAAATTCTGTTTTTGCCAATTTTGCACTGTTGGACACCTCGTATTTGCGCGAACTTCTCCTAGGGCATTTGACCCACTAAACCCAAAATGGCTCAGCATTATCTAGAGACATGGGGCATCCAAAGTTATCGAAGGCTTCGTATTCAATTCAACGGGCTTGTCACACGAGGCCCCTGAATTTGGCGTTTGTTTGACCAAACATTCCCGTCCTCTTTCCTGCCATCAATCGCACGTGCTTTGCCCGATCTGCCCCAAAATAGAATAATTTATGAACACACCTACACTGAATCCATACGTGGAGAAACAATGGCGATTGCTGCAATAGCGCCCCCTACAGAAGAAACTGAAATTTTGTATGGAGGTCCACCGCATTGGTTTCTTTGAAATGCATGAAAATTTTTTTACATGTTCTTCAGATACTCCTGATCAGAAAAGTCAATCAGACCTATGCCCTATTTTGCACGCTGCAGCCGTGACCACCACCCCAATGTCAAGATGACATCATTATGGAGAAACCACAACCTTCTCACACGTATTGCGCAATCACTCACGCACTCTTTCTGCACTTTGCTTGCATTTTCCTTTCCCTTATGTACTGTACAAGACTTCATTTAGATTTGTGGATTCAGAGCAACAAGTGCACTAGTGCCCCCTACAGATGGAACAAAAGCATTAGATAGTGGGAATCACATTTAGGTTTTCTGAAATGCATGAAAAAAGGTAGAAAACTTCGCCACAGTCAAATAGATAGATTCAACGGTGTTATCATGTCCATCCTTGCCAAGATTTTCATCTTTTGCCAGTGGGGATTACATTTGGCAGAACAGTTGGCTCTCTGACAGCTTGAAGGGGGATCTCAGGTGGCTCGCAGGTGGGTTGCAGGCTGTTTGCAGGGCACGTTGTTCGCAGGGAAGGCAGGTCGCAGGTTGCAGGAGCAGCGGCTCTCAGGCGGCATGCAGTGGGGTTTGCGGGGCTCGCAGGTGGCTGGCTGGAGATTTGCGGAGCTCGTAGGTGGCTCGCTGGGGGTTCGCGGGGGCTCACTTGCGGCTCGCGCTGGGTTTGGCGGTCGCGCACGCAGCGAGGGCCGTAAAACGCCGCTTGCGGCTTTAATTATTATTATACTTTCTCTCTCTTTGAACCTAAATTTGACCCCCTGAACATGCGCGAAAAGTCACCATTTTTTGCATGGTGGTCAGGTCTGGCGAAAAATTACGTATTTTACTGTCGCCACAAACTAACTCCAAAACACGGCTCCACAGCGCCCCCTGGAAATTTCATTTTTCGGGGCCCTTATGGGAGAGGCCAAATTCAAGTTTGCCCTAGAGTCATGAAATTCTCGTCACACATAGAGCATGTCTGGACAAACAATAAATCCTCTTGAGGTACCCCTCCATGACCCACAGGAAATCCACCAGGTTGACTTGAAATTTGGCTTTCGCCGAGTCAGCAATTTCGCTCACCTTGTATTTGCGCGAACTTCTCCTAGAGCATTTGACCCACAAACACCAAAATGGCTCAGCATCATTTAGAGACATAGGGCATCTAAAGTTATCGAAGGCTTCGTATTCAATTCAATGGTCTTGTCACACTAGGCCCCTGAAGTTGGCCTTCGTTTGACCAAAAATTCCGGTCCTCTTTCCTGCCATCAATCGCACATGTTTTGCCCGATCTGCCCCAAAATGGAATCATTTATGAACACACCTACACTGAATCCATAAGTGCAGAAACCATGTCGATTGATGCAATAGCGCCCCCTACAGAACAAAATGAAAATTTGTATGGGGGTCCACAAAATTAGTTTCTCTGGTATGCATGAAAATTTTTTTACACCATCTTCAGATCCTCCTGGTCAGAAAAGGCAATCAGACCTATGCCCAATTTTGCACGCCACACGCGCCACCACACCGCAAATGTGCGTTGCGTTTATATGGGGAGCCAACAATTTACTTTCTCAGACATGCATGCAATTCGAGACAAATATTCTGTACCCCAGCACGATCAAAAAAGTCAATGAGACCCATGCCCACATTCCCACAGGAAATCCGCTAGCTTGGCTTGAAATTCTGTTTTTGCCAATTTTGCACTGTTGGACACCTCGTATTTGCGCGAACTTCTCCTAGGGCATTTGACCCACTAAACCCAAAATGGCTCAGCATTATCTAGAGACATGGGGCATCCAAAGTTATCGAAGGCTTCGTATTCAATTCAACGGGCTTGTCACATGAGGCCCCTGAATTTGGCGTTCGTTTGACCAAAAATTTCTGTCCTCTTTCCTGCCATCAATCGCACGTGCTTTGCCCGATCTGCCCCAAAATGGAATCATTTATGAACACACCTACACTGAATCCATAAGTGGAGAAACAATGGCGATTGCTGCAATAGCGCCCCCTACAGAAGAAACTGCAATTTTGTATGGAGGTCCACCGCATTACTTTCTTTGAAATTCATGAAAATTTTTTTACATGTTCTTCAGATACTCCTGATCAGAAAAGTCAATCAGACCTATGCCCTTTTTTGCACGCTGCAGCCGTGACCACCACCCCAATATCAACATGACGTCACTATGGAGAAACCACAACCTTGTCACACGTATTGCGCAATCACTCACGCACTCTTTCTGCACTTTGCTTGCCATTTCCTTTCCCTTATGTACTGGACAAGACTTAATTTAGATTTGTGGATTCAGAGCAACAAGTGCACTAGTGCCCCCTACAGATGGAACAAAAGCATTAGATGGTGGGAATCACATTTAGGTTTTCTGAAATGCATGAAAAAAGGTAGACAACTTCGCGACAGTCAAATAGATAGATTCAACAGTGTTATCATGTCCATCCTTGCCAAGATTTTCATCTTTTGCCAGTGGGGATTACATTTGGCAGAACAGGTGGCTCTCTGACAGCTTGAAGGGGGATCTCAGGTGGCTCGCAGGTGGGTTGCAGGCTGTTTGCAGGGCAGGTTGTTCGCAGGGAAGGCAGGTCGCAGGTTGCAGGAGCAGCGGCTCTCAGGCGGCATGCAGTGGGGTTTGCGGGGCTCGCAGGTGGCTGGCTGGAGATTTGTGGAGCTCGTAGGTGGCTCGCTGGGGGTTCGCGGGGGCTCACTTGCGGCTCGCGCTGGGTTTGGCGGTCGCGCAGGCAGCGAGGGCCGTAAAACGCCGCTTGCGGCTTTAATTATTATTATACTTTCTCTCTCTTTGAACCTAAATTTGACCCCCTGAACATGCGCGAAAAGTCACCATTTTTTGCATGGTGGTCAGGTCTGGCGAAAAATTACGTATTTTAATGTCGCCACAAACTAACTCCAAAACACGGCTCCACAGCGCCCCCTGGAAATTTCATTTTTCGGTGCCCTTATGGGAGAGGCCAAATTCAAGTTTGCCCTAGAGTCATGAAATTCTCGTCACACATAGAGCATGTCTGGACAAACAATAAATCCTCTTGAGGCACCCCTCCATGACCCACAGGAAATCCACCAGGTTGACTTGAAATTTGGCTTTCGCCGAGTCAGCAATTTCGCTCACCTTGTATTTGCGCGAACTTCTCCTAGAGCATTTGACCCACAAACACCAAAATGGCTCAGCATCATTTACAGACATAGGGCATCTAAAGTTATCGAAGGCTTCGTATTCAATTCAATGGTCTTGTCACACTAGGCCCCTGAAGTTGGCCTTCGTTTGACCAAAAATTCCCGTCCTCTTTCCTGCCATCAATCGCACATGTTTTGCCCGATCTGCCCCAAAATGGAATCATTTATGAACACACCTACACTGAATCCATAAGTGCAGAAACCACGTCGATTGATGCCATAGCGCCCCCTACAGAACAAAATGAAAATTTGTATGGGGGTCCACAAAATTAGTTTCTCTGGTATGCATGAAAATTTTTTTACACAATCTTCAGATCCTCCTGGTCAGAAAAGGCAATCAGACCTATGCCCAATTTTGCACGCCACACGCGCCACCACACCGCAAATGTGCGTTGCGTTTATATGGGGAGCCAACAATTTACTTTCTCAGACATGCATGCAATTCGAGACAAACTTTCTGGACCCCAGCACGATCAAAAAAGTCAATGACACCCATGCCCACATTCCCACAGGAAATCCGCTAGCTTGGCTTGAAATTCTGTTTTTGCCAATTTTGCACTGTTGGACACCTCATATTTGCTCAAACTTCTCCTAGGGCATTTGACGCACTAACACCAAAATGGCTCTGCATCATCTAGAGACATAGGGCATCCAAAGTTATCGAAGGCTTCGTATTCAATTCAACGGGCTTGTCACATGAGGCCCCTCATTTTGGCGTTCGTTTGACCAAAAATTCCCGTCCTCTTTCCTGCCATCAATCGCACGTGCTTTGCCCGATCTGCCCCAAAATGGAATCATTTATGAACACACCTACACTGAATCCATAAGTGGAGAAACAATGGCGATTGCTGCAATAGCGCCCCCTACAGAAGAAGCTGCAATTTTGTATGGAGGTCCACCGCATTAGTTTCTTTGAAATGCATGAAAATTTTTTTACATGTTCTTCAGATACTCCTGATCAGAAAAGTCTATCAGACCTATGCCCTATTTTGCACGCTGCAGCCGTGACCACCACCCCAATGTCAAGATGACGTCACTATGGAGAAACCACTACCTTGTCACACGTATTGCGCAATCACTCACGCACTCTTTCTGCACTTTGCTTGCAATTTCCTTTCCCTTATGTACTGGACAAGACTTAATTTAGATTTGTGGATTCAGAGCAACAAGTGCACTAGTGCCCCCTACAGATGGAACAAAATCATTAGATGGTGGGAATCACATTTAGGTTTTCTGAAATGCATGACAAAAAGGTAGAAAACTTCGCAACAGTCAAATAGATAGATTCAACAGTGTTATCATGTCCATCCTTGCCAAGATTTTCATCTTTTGCCAGTGGGGATTACATTTGGCAGAACAGGTGGCTCTCTGACAGCTTGAAGGGGGATCTCAGGTGGCTCGCAGGTGGGTTGCAGGCTGTTTGCAGGGCAGGTTGTTCGCAGGGAAGGCAGGTAAGCAGGTTGCAGGAGCAGCGGCTCTCAGGCGGCATGCAGTGGGGTTTGCGGGGCTCGCAGGTGGCTGGCTGGAGATTTGCGGAGCTCGTAGGTGGCTCGCTGGGGGTTCGCGGGGGCTCACTTGCGGCTCGCGCTGGGTTTGGCGGTCGCGCAGGCAGCGAGGGCCGTAAAACGCCGCTTGCGGCTTTAATTATACTTTCTCTCTCTTTGAACCTAAATTTGACCCCCTGCACATGCGCGAAAAGTCACCATTTTTTGCATGGTGGTCAGGTCTGGCGAAAAATACGTATTTAATGTCGCCACAAACTAACTCCAAAACACGGCTCCACAGCACCCCCTGGAAATTTCATTTTCGGGGCCCTATGGGAGAGGCCAAATTCAAGTTTGCCCTAGAGTCATGAAATTCTCGTCACACATAGAGCATGTCTGGACAAACAATAAATCCTCTTGAGGCACCCCTCCATGACCCACAGGAAATCCACCAGGTTGACTTGAAATTTGGCTTTCGCCGAGTCAGCAATTTCGCTCACCTTGTATTTGCGCGAACTTCTCCTACAGCATTTGACCCACAAACACCAAAATGGCTCAGCATCATTTAGAGACATAGGGCATCTAAAGTTATCGAAGGCTTCGTATTCATTTCAATGGTCTTGTCACACTAGGCCCCTGAAGTTGGCCTTCGTTTGACCAATAATTCCGGTCCTCTTTCCTGCCATCAATCGCACATCCTTTGCCCGATCTGCCCCAAAATGGAATCATTTATGAACACACCTACACTGAATCCATAAGTGCAGAAACCACGTCGATTGATGCCATAGCGCCCCCTACAGAACAAAATGAAAATTTGTATGGGGGTCCACAAAATTAGTTTCTCTGGTATGCATGAAAATTTTTTTACACAATCTTCAGATCCTCCTGGTCAGAAAAGGCTATCAGACCTATGCCCAATTTTGCACGCCACACGCGCCACCACACCGCAAATGTGCGTTGCGTTTATATGGGGAGCCAACAATTTACTTTCTCAGACATGCATGCAATTCGAGACAAATATTCTGTACCCCAGCACGATCAAAAAACTCAATGAGACCCATACCCACATTCCCACAGGAAATCCGCTAGCTTGGCTTGAAATTCTGTTTTTGCCAATTTTGCACTGTTGGACACCTCATATTTGCTCGAACTTCTCCTAGGGCATTTGACGCACTAACACCAAAATGGCTCTGCATCATCTACAGACATAGGGCATCCAAAGTTATCGAAGGCTTCGTATTCAATTCAACGGGCTTGTCACATGAGGCCCCTGAATTTGGCGTTCGTTTGACCAAAAATTCCCGTCCTCTTTCCTGCCATCAATCGCACATGCTTTGCCCGATCTGCCCCAAAATGGAATCATTTATGAACACACCTACACTGAATCCATAAGTGCAGAAACCACGTCGATTGATGCCATAGCGCCCCCTACAGAACAAAATGAAAATTTGTATGGGGGTCCACAAAATTAGTTTCTCTGGTATGCATGAAAATTTTTTTACACAATCTTCAGATCCTCCTGGTCAGAAAAGGCAATCAGACCTATGCCCAATTTTGCACGCTGCAGCCGTGACCACCACCCCAATGGCAAGATGACGTCACTATGGACAAACCACTACCTTGTCACACGTATTGCGCAATCACTCACGCACTCTTTCTGCACTTTGCTTGCAATTTCCTTTCCCTTATGTACTGGACAAGACTTAATTTAGATTTGTAGGATTCAGAGCAACAAGTGCACTAGCTGCCCCCTACAGATGGAACAAAAGCATTAGATGGTGGGAATCACATTTAGGTTGTCTGAAATGCATGAAAAAAGGTAGAAAACTTCGCAACAGTCAAATAGATAGATTCAACAGTGTTATCATGTCCATCCTTGCCAAGATTTTCATCTTTTGCCAGTGGGGATTACATTTGGCAGAACAGGTGGCTCTCTGACAGCTTGAAGGGGGATCTCAGGTGGCTCGCAGGTGGGTTGCAGGCTGTTTGCAGGGCAGGTTGTTCGCAGGGAAGGCAGGTCGCAGGTTGCAGGAGCAGCGGCTCTCAGGCGGCATGCAGTGGGGTTTGCGGGGCTCGCAGGTGGCTGGCTGGAGATTTGCGGAGCTCGTACGTGGTTTGCTGGGGGTTCGCGGGGGCTCACTTGCGGCTCGCGCTGGGTTTGGCGGTCGCGCAGGCAGCGAGGGCCGTAAAACGCCGCTTGCGGCTTTAATTATTATTATACTTTCTCTCTCTTTGAACCCAATTTTGACCCCCTGAACATGCGCGAAAAGTCACCATTTTTTGCATGGTGGTCAGGTCTGGCGAAAAATTACGTATTTTAATGTCGCCACAAACTAACTCAAAAACACGGCTACACTGCGCCCCCTGGAAATTTCATTTTTCGGGCCCCTATGGGAGAGGCCAAATTCAAGTTTGCCCTAGATTCATGAAATTCTCGTCACACATAGATCATGTCAGGACAAACAAAAAATCCTCTTGAGGCACCCCTGCATGACCCACAGGAAATCCACCAGGTTCACTTGAAATTTGGCTTTTGCCGAGTCAGCAATTTCGCTCACCTTGTATTTGCGCGAACTTCTCCTACAGCATTTGACCCACAAACACCAAAATGGCTCAGCATCATTTACAGACATAGGGCATCTAAAGTTATCGAAGGCTTCGTATTCATTTCAATTGTCTTGTCACACTAGGCCCCTGAAGTTCGCCTTCGTTTGACCAATAATTCCGGTCCTCTTTCCTGCCATCAATCGCACATGTTTTGCCCGATCTACCCCAAAATGGAATCATTTATGAACACACCTACACTGAATCCATAAGTGCAGAAACCACGTCGATTGATGCCATAGCGCCCCCTACAGAACAAAATGAAAATTTGTATGGGGGTCCACAAAATTAGTTTCTCTGGTATGCATGAAAATTTTTGTACACAATCCTCAGATCCTCCTGGTCAGAAAAGGCAATCAGACCTATGCCCAATTTTGCACGCCACACGCGCCACCACACCGCAAATGTGCGTTGCGTTTATATGGGGAGCCAACAATTTACTTTCTCAGACATGCATGCAATTCGAGACAAACATTTTTTACCCCAGCACGATCAAAAAAGTCAATGACACCCATGTCCACATTCCCACAGGAAATCCGCTAGCTTGGCTTGAAATTCTGTTTTTGCCAATTTTGCACTGTTGGACACCTCGTATTTGCGCGAACTTCTCCTAGGGCATTTGACCCACTAAACCCAAAATGGCTCAGCATTACCTAGAGACATGGGGCATCCAAAGTTATCGAAGGCTTCGTATTCAATTCAACGGGCTTGTCACACGAGGCCCCTGAATTTGGCGTTCGTTTGACCAAAAATTTCTGTCCTCTTTCCTGCCATCAATCGCACGTGCTTTGCCCGATCTGCCCCAAAATGGAATCATTTATGAACACACCTACACTGAATCCATAAGTGGAGAAACAATGGCGATTGCTGCAATAGCGCCCCCTACAGAAGAAACTGCAATTTTGTATGGAGGTCCACCGCATTACTTTCTTTGAAATGCATGAAAATTTTTTTACATGTTCTTCAGATACTCCTGATCAGAAAAGTCAATCAGACCTATGCCCTATTTTGCACGCTGCAGCCGTGACCACCACCCCAATGTCAACATGACCTCACTATGGAGAAACCACAACCTTGTCACACGTATTGCGCAATCACTCACGCACTCTTTCTGCACTTTGCTTGCCATTTCCTTTCCCTTATGTACTGGACAAGACTTAATTTAGATTTGTGGATTCAGAGCAACAAGTGCACTAGTGCCCCCTACAGATGGAACAAAAGCATTAGATGGTGGGAATCACATTTAGGTTTTCTGAAATGCATGAAAAAAGGTAGACAACTTCGCGACAGTCAAATAGATAGATTCAACAGTCTTATCATGTCCATCCTTGCCAAGATTTTCATCTTTTGCCAGTGGGGATTACATTTGGCAGAACAGGTGGCTCTCTGACAGCTTGAAGGGGGATCTCAGGTGGCTCGCAGGTGGGTTGCAGGCTGTTTGCAGGGCAGGTTGTTTGCAGGGAAGGCAGGTCGCAGGTTGCAGGAGCAGCGGCTCTCAGGCGGCATGCAGTGGGGTTTGCGGGGCTCGCAGGTGGCTGGCTGGAGATTTGCGGAGCTCGTAGGTGGCTCGCTGGGGGTTCGCGGGGGCTCACTTACGGCTCGCGCTGGGTTTGGCGGTCGCGCAGGCAGCGAGGGCCGTAAAACGCCGCTTGCGGCTTTAATTATTATTATACTTTCTGGTAGCACTTTCTATTACAGCTCGGTAATAATGTGGTAATAAGGGGGTAATAATGGGGTAACAAGCTGGAAACAAAAGGTAATAATGGGGTAATATACAGGACATTATCATCCAATTACCAAGGTCATTACCAGCTAATATCCAAGTAATACCACTAGTAACAACAGCGAAAAAGCTGGAAACAGAAGGTAATAATGAGGAAATTTAACGGTTATTGCCATCCAATTATCAAGGTAATTACCAGCTAATATCAAGTAATACTGCTGGTAACAACAGCGGTTACAATTGAGTAATATTCCACTGAAATTTATGTAAATGGATCGTAAGGCCCCCAAAACTGATGGTAATGCTGTGGAAACAGAGATATGCCCATGAGGCTAAACCCTTTAGTAATAGTAGCTTAAAAATGTGGTAAAAATATTGT
>NW_022060177.1:29124-74268 GCF_007364275.1 Archocentrus centrarchus
TCGGGCTTGGTGGGGAAACCCTCGGGAGACGTGGAGCGCTCGGACTGAGCGGGACCCCCTGGCTCGGAGTGCTCGGACTGAGCGGGACCCCCTGGCTCGGACTGAGCGGAGACCCCCATCGGCTCGGACTGAGCGGGACCCTCTGGCGCGGAGCGCTCGGACTGAGCGGAGACCCCCATCGGCTCGGACTGAGCGGGACCCTCTGGCGCGGAGCGCTCGGACTGAGCGGAGACCCCCATCGGCTCGGACTGAGCGGGACCCCCTGGCTCGGACTGAGCGGAGACCCCCATCGGCTCGGACTGAGCGGGACCCTCTGGCGCGGAGCGCTCGGACTGAGCGGAGACCCCCATCGGCTCGGACTGAGCGGGACCCTCTGGCGCGGAGCGCTCGGACTGAGCGGGACCCTCTGGCGCGGAGCGCTCGGACTGAGCGGAGACCCCCATCGGCTCGGACTGAGCGGGACCCTCTGGCGCGGAGCGCTCGGACTGAGCGGAGACCCCCATCGGCTCGGACTGAGCGGGACCCTCTGGCGCGGAGCGCTCGGACTGAGCGGAGACCCCCATCGGCTCGGACTGAGCGGGACCCTCTGGCGCGGAGCGCTCGGACTGAACGGGGCCTACATAGTGAGGCACCGGATGCGTAGGCTGGGACCGCGGAACAGGGCACACTGCTACTTTATTGAGCAGCAGGGGCTGCTCGGGGACTAGCCGAGGAGCAGGGGACTGCGTGGAAGCAGGCCGGGAGACGACTGGCTGCGTGGAAGCAGGCCGGGAGACGACTGGCTGCGTGGAAGCAGGCCGGGAGACGACTGGCTGCGTGGAAGCAGGCCGGGAGACGACTGGCTGCGTGGAAGCAGGCCGGGAGACGACTGGCTGCGTGGAAGCAGGCCAGGAACTAGCTGACACTGGGGACCGAGGAAGAGCTACTGGAACTGACTGAGAGTGGAGTGGACAGGGAGCGACAGGGGCTGGGGCTGACTGAGTGCTAGGGGGAGCGACAGGAGCTGGGGCTGACTGAGTGCTAGGGGGAGCGACAGGGGCTGGGGCAGACTGAGTGCGAGGGAGAGCGACAGGGGCTGGAGCAGACTGAGTGCGAGGGAGAGCTACAGGGGCTGGAGCAGACTGAGTGCGAGGGAGAGCTACAGGGGCTGGAGCAGACTGAGTGCGAGACAGCGCTGCTGGCTGCGTGGGAGCAGCCTGAGGGCTAGGGAGATCTGGCTGCGTGGAAACAGAGAGGTGAGAGCTAGCTGACACTGGGGCCTGAGAGAGAGCTGACTGAGAGGGCACTAAAACAGCTGACACGGGGAACCGAGGGAGAGCGACTGGAGCTAGAGCTGACTGAAGGCGAGAGAGAGCGACTGGAGCTAGAGCTGACTGAAGGCGAGGGAGAGCGACTGGAGCTAGAGCTGACTGAAGGCGAGAGAGAGCGACTGGAGCTAGAGCTGACTGAGACCCTGCTGCTGCAGCTAACACAGAAGACCGATGCGAAGGCTTGGACCTGGCTGCCCCCACCCGCGGAACAGGTACGGGTGCAGAGGTCAGCCCGTCCGTGGCTGCCCCCACCCGCGGAACAGGTACGGGTGCAGGGGAAGCTGGAGCTAAGGGAGCTGGAGCAGGGTGAGCAGAGGGAGCTGGAGCTAACTGAGGGGTCTGGGACTGCGACTGAGGGGGAGCTGGAGCTACAGCTGACTGGGAACACTGCGACTGAGGGGGAGCTGGAGCTACAGCTGACTGGGAACACTGCGAATGAGGGTGAGCTGGAGCTACAGCTGACTGGGAACACTGCGACTGAGGGGGAGCTGGAGCTACAGCTGACTGGGAACACTGCGACTGAGGGGGAGCTGGAGCTACTGCTGACTGGGAACACTGCGACTGAGGGGGAGCTGGAGCTACTGCTGACTGGGAACACTGCGACTGAGGGGGAGCTGGAGCTACAGCTGACTGGGAACACTGCGACTGAGGGGGAGCTGGAGCTACAGCTGACTGGGAACACTGCGACTGAGGGGGAGCTGGAGCTACAGCTGACTGGGAACACTGCGACTGAGGGGGAGCTGGAGCTACAGCTGACTGGGAACACTGGGAAGAAGCTAAGGGAACTGACAGGAGTGGCTGAGAGGCTGCGGCAGTGGTCTGTGGTGCGGGCTGTAGGTGAAGGGTGGTGATTACAAAGTCTTTCACTAACCCGTGCAAGGAGTCCAACAGCCAAGGGAAACTGGCAATCAGGTCTTGAAGCCTGGTGGTGATGGCTTCCTGTTCCTCCTTACACGGGTCAGATAACAAGTCCAAGCATAATCGGTCCACTCTTCGGATCAGAATTTTCCTGCTCTCCTCTGAGAGGGAGGAAGCAGCAGAGTACATGACGGGCTGAAGTTGCTCTTTCTGCTCCCGCGGCGATTCTCTCTGATGCTGCCGGGAGCTTGGTCTTCCTCCGTCAGCAGCAGGCAGTGGTGACGCGGAAGTGGTGGGAGGCCAAGGACCCCTGTGACCCAGGAATCGGAAAAATGACTCCTCTGGAGTCATTCCGGGCGCCGGCTCCAGGAAAACGTCTCTCCGCTTCCTCCGGTATCTCGTCCTCCGTGGCTGCGGTGACTGCTGAGAAAAGGAGGGACCAGCAAGCGGAGTGACAGGTGAGGGGGCGGCCGGCGCCAAAAACAGTCCGCCCACGCGGCAGACCTGCGGTTTAGGCGGGGGCGGTGAGCGGCGTCGCCGGGGACCGTTCAAAAAAGCTGGTCCCCCCAGCGCCAGGCGAGTGCCGTTGTAGCAGCCGGAGCTTGCAGGGTCTTTAGTTTGGTTGCGTCGTTCTGTCATGGCCGGGGAGGAAATGGACGAGGAATGGCTGACACGAAGGACTCCAGAAGTCAGCGTAACATAAAAGGGATTTATTTCAACGGGGAAAAAACAAATACAAAAACCGTGGAAGGGAGACGACGGGCAGACCCAGGGAACACAGGAACACAAGAACACAGGAATACAGGAACACACGGACACACAACGTCAACGACGCAACAGAGAACAAAACAAAACTGAGGGCTTAAGTACACACTGGGTAATCAGGGCAAGAGGAAACAGCAGGGAACAACAGGTGAGGCAAATGAAACTAATTACACAGGGGAAGCAAAGCTGAACACAAAGCACAGAAAAACCAGACTGTCAAAATAAACAGGAAGTGACAAACCAAGGAACATACTGACTAAACACGGGGAACAGGCACAGACTCAGGACAGAGACGCAGACATATCACAACACTAGGAAATAAACTAACACAAAACGCTGGGCCAACGGCCCAGGACATGACATGGCTTCGTAACACATCATTTGAGGCACGATGTCACTTCCAGTATTTTTACAGTAAAGACTAAAGTGAGAAATGGCAACATGTTCAGTCAGATTAATTGTTTTCAGTGGCACATATGCTGTTCTCTGCTCACATTGAACAGTGTTCCTGCAGCCTATTAAAAACTCTGACATTAAATGAAAGACAAATAAGATCTGAAAATCTTTCCCCAAAAAACTTGCTGTAGGAATTCAGTTTACAAATGCTGTGTTTAGGATGTCAAAAGTTCCTCAGAAAACAGTTTGCATGCCTGAAATCTGTGCTGGGCTCTAGAACCAAGACTTCTCCAGGAAAATTATAGTACAACTAGTACAACTCAATATAATGGACAGCATAGTTTAAATAGATGTTTTGACTGTAATCCATAACACAAGCGTTCAGCATCAGAGCTACTGGAATTATGCGAGTCTCTGTGACATAGCCTGGATCACATGTTGCTCCTCAAAGCTGAGCATTTATAAATGGTGTATTTAAGATGTTAAAAGAATTAATTTTGTTAACAGTGAAGACAGGAAAGTGGGGAGAGCAAAGGGCCACAGGTCAGATTTGAGCCCTGGCCGACTGCACCACAGCCATGCGGTATGTACAGACGTCTGCTCACACCCTGAGCCACCCTGGTGTCCAAAAAGTATTCCTCTTAAAGTTGTGGTTTTAATTTGCTTTTATACATTCTGGTTCCCCTTATGACTATCCACATGCAGTGATGAATAATAAGATAAGATAGTGTTTATTTGTCACATGCGCAGTTATACACAGTACAATGCACAGTGAAATGTATTTTGTACCTGCAACCATATATACACACACATATAAATAAGAAGAATAAAAATAAAAATAAGTAATTCACACTATACACTATATACTATACACTATACACACTTTTACATGGAATTATAGAATATTAAATATTTACATAGTGCAATAATGGTCCAGTTAGGGCTCAGAGTTGAGCAGACGGATGGCTTATGGGTAAAAACTCTTCTTCAGCCTTTCAGTCTTAGTCCTCAGGCAGCGGTAACGCCGGCCTGATGGGAGCAGGGAGAAGAGAGAGTGTCCGGGGTGGCTGGGCTGTTTTAGGATCTTCATGGCCCTCAGCCTGCACTGCTTGGTGTAAATGTCCTGCAGGTTGGGGAGGGTGGTTCTGATGGTCCGTTCAGCTGAACTAATTAGGCTTACACAGCTGATAGTTGCAGCTTGAAAAAAAATTCTTAGAACAAAATTCCCCACTGATTAGACCTATGGTGCTTGCTATATAATAGCAGAAATAGTAAACATTCAAACGCTTGTGACGCTACAATGTCTGACTTGAATCATTTACGTGGTATTTTTATTCAGTTGTGAGAGACCTGTATCTCTCTGAGTTCCAACACTGAAGATTATCGAATGCTGATTCATGTGAAAGAATTTGAAAACAAACCATCTAATACATATGGTTGTCTTTTATTGATATGTATTTACTTGAATGCAGAAAACACGTTTTGTGTCTAAGAGAAAAAGGCATCACTCCAAAATTCAAGCAGGATTTACACCCATAAAGTAATTTGACAGAAAAAAAAATTTTCAAGGCTAAATTATGACACATTATTATTATTGTTATATACTTTTCTTCACTTGAAGAGGAATGATGAAAATGTTTCTGTCTAAATCAGTCTGTCCAACATCAGCTGCAACTCTTCAGTCTCACTGTGAACTTCCTTCAACAATAAGACGTAGGGCCG
Organism: Archocentrus centrarchus; assembly: GCF_007364275.1. Lineage (NCBI taxonomy): Eukaryota > Metazoa > Chordata > Actinopteri > Cichliformes > Cichlidae > Archocentrus > Archocentrus centrarchus. Next base: position 34,176 of record NW_022060177.1, read on the forward strand.
AGCACCCCCCCCCCCCCCCCCTTAGACAAACCTGGACAAGTTTGAGTCCAGAAAATGTAAAAAAAAAAAAAAAAAAAAAAAAAAATGACAGTGTAGTGATGCTAAAACTGGCTTACTGTGCTCTCTGTTCTTGGTTAAAAGTCTAACACTGGTCTGATATTTACAGTTCTTCTGTTTCTGTGATAATAATGCATATACAGACAGGCAGCATAATACAGTTGAGCCCTCCTTTCTATCTGTTGGATCTGTAATGCCTAATATGGTTCTATGTTCTACGAAGATACTGTGGCTGGATTTGAACAAAAAACAGCTGTATACATCAGTCCCTCTTATAAATACTGATATAGCATATACTAAATACTTTTTTAACAAGAAAATTATAACCACAGACTCCTGTCTAAGTGTGAGGTCTGAAGCTGCTTTCTAATCATCAACGGAGCCCCTCAGAAGCCTTACAGGGTTTGGAGGCATTTTCACTAATTTATGCCGAGTTCAGACGACACAAGATTTTTGATCATAGAGTTGACAGAGATTTAGAGGTTTCAGGGACATTGCAGGAAACAATGACCACACAAAGTCAATGACACTGAGCGTTTCAAGCGGTGGCAGGCCATTGAACTGAATGATACCAGTGATTAAATTATGAAGGGGTGACTGGAATGTAAACTAGCCATCAGCTATTAAGTCAGACTCACTCCCAGGTGGTGCTGGGCTCTGCCGGGGCTGCCCTTAGTCACTGATTATGAATTTTATATGCAGAAAGGGTGCAAAGGTAATACATTTCTGTAAACTCAGCCATCATCATTGTTTCATCTCATTCAGACTGTTTGTGTCTGAAGATCCCACAAAGAGGTGAAATCAGAAATACTGTAATCTTGCTCTTTACAGGAAAGCCATGATGCTGGAGGTGGTGTGATTTGAGGGATTGAATGAAGCTGGGTCTCATTTTAGGGGAAGTATCTTCAAAAATCCTAAACCCAACATAGCCTTTCCCATCCAGGATACAGGAGGCTTACTAGGTGTGTTTCAGCAGTGCAAATGTAAGCAAATAACATCAACAATATCCTTTGTTTAAAGTGATACATTTTTTAACTAAACTGTAAAAAACCATGGATGAGGTGCTGCAGCTGTGTCCTCATAATTATGCTCAGGAGCATTTTTAGGCCCGAGCCGACGAAGTCTCGGCGAGGAGCCTATTGGATTCACTATGCCACATACCCCAAAATGCGTTAAAATCCCCACGGTCGCATGGGACGCGGTCGCCAGTGACCCCTGACCTCATAGGGACGTGGGTCAGGACGAGACGTTTCCGAAAAGGTATGCGTCGGGGTGACTGGGAAAACGCCTAATTGTTTTTGCTCGAATTCTCCATTATTCTTTATTATTATTATTATTTTTCTTTATTATTAGGCCCGAGCCGACGAAGTCTCGGCGAGGAGCCTATTGGATTCACTATGCCACATACCCCAAAATGCGTTAAAATCCCCACGGTTGCATGGGACGCGGTCGCCAGTGACCCCTGACCTCATAGGGACGTGGGTCAGGTCAAGACGTTTCCGAAAAGGTATGCGTCGGGGTGACTGGGAAAACGCCTAATTGTTTTTGCTCGAATTCTCCATTATTCTTTATTAGGCCCGAGCCGACGAAGTCTCGGCGAGGAGCCTATTGGATTCACTATGCCACATACCCCAAAATGCGTTAAAATCCCCACGGTCGCATGGGACGCGGTCGCCAGTGACCCCTGACCTCATAGGGACGTGGGTCAGGTCGAGACGGTTCCGAAAAGGTATGCGTCGGGGTGACTGGGAAAACGCCTAATTGTTTTTGCTCGAATTCTCCATTATTCTTTATTATTAGGCCCGAGCCGACGAAGTCTCGGCGAGGAGCCTATTGGATTCACTATGCCACATACCCCAAAATGCGTTAAAATCCCCACGGTCGCATGGGACGCGGTCGCCAGTGACCCCTGACCTCATAGGGACGTGGGTCAGGTCGAGACGTTTCCGAAAAGGTATGCGTCGGGGTGACTGGGAAAACGCCTAATTGTTTTTGCTCGAATTCTCCATTATTCTTTATTATTATTTTTCTTTATTATTAGGCCCGAGCCGACGAAGTCTCGGCGAGGAGCCTATTGGATTCACTATGCCACATACCCCAAAATGCGTTAAAATCCCCACGGTCGCATGGGACGCGGTCGCCAGTGACCCCCGACCTCATAGGGACGTGGGTCAGGTCGAGACGTTTCCGAAAAGGTATGCGTCGGGGTGACTGGGAAAACGCCTAATTGTTTTTGCTCGAATTCTCCATTATTCTTTATTATTAGGCCCGAGCCTCACGAAGTGATCGGCGAGGAGCCTATTGTATTCGCTCGCGCGAAAAACGAAAAAGGCTCAAAGTCGAGCGCGAATGGACCCTCAAACAAGGTAGGTCAGGTCGAACGCTTCTCGAAAACGTATATATGGGGGTGAATGGAACAGGCCATAATTGAAATCGTTAGCATCATCAGCTAGCTTGCGCGACGAAAGTGGGTCAATGACGAGCGCAACGCGCTCGTCATTGACCATGGACCTCACGACAACGTTGGTCGTGTCGAGACGTTTCCGAAAACGTATATATGAAGGTGACTGGAATGGCGCATTATTGGAATCGTTGGCGTTCTCCATTATTATTAGGCCCGAGCCTCCCGAAGGGATCGGCGAGGAGCCTATTGTATTCGCTCGCGCGAAAAACGAAAAAGGGTCAAAGTCGAGCGCAAAGCGCTCGACTTTGACAACGGACCCTCAAACAAGGTAGGTCAGGTCGAACGCTTCTCGAAAACGTATATATGGGGGTGAATGGAGCAGCCCATAATTGAAATCATTAGCGTCATGAGCTAGCTTGCGCGATGAAATTGGGTCATTGACCATGGACCTCACGACAACGTGGGTCGTGTCGAGACGTTTCCGAAAACGTATATATGAAGGTGACTGGAATGGCGCATTATTGGAATCGTTGGAGTTCTCCATTATTATTATTATTTTTCTTTTCCGCAAATGATCGTAAATTTGACCCCCTGAACATTTACGAAAACGCACCAATTTTTGCACAAAATTCAGGACCGGTGAAAAATTTTGTTTTTTAATATCGCCATTAAAAAACTCAAAAAACCAGTGCAACTGCGCCCCCTGTCAAAATCAAAATACATTGCGCCTATGGGAGGCCTTGCCATGTAAAGTTAGCCCAAGAGTCATGAAATTCGGATCAAACGGAGATCTTGTGAAACCCAACAAAAAAATATATTACACCAACTCCGGACAACAAACAGGAAGTCGGCCATCTTGAATTGAAGTTTGTGAAGCGCAGAGTCAGCATTTTTGCACACCTCGTACTTGAATTAACTTGTCCTAGGGCATTAAACCGACTGGCACCAAAATCGCTCAGGAACATCTTCACAAGTTGGGCATCAAAAGATGTGCGAGGTTTTATAGAATATTCAACGGTGTTGGCATGGCAACCGCGTGAATTTGGTCTTCGTTTTTGTCTCTCGCCGCAATTTTGTTTGTGCATTCGTTCGCACAATCTTTGGCCGATCAGCCTCAAAATTTAATAACTTGTTTACTGACCCGGCCTGAACCCACAATTAGGGAATCAAGTTTCTAGGTGCAATAGCGCCCCCTACAGAAGCAAACAAAAGTTTGTATGGAGGTCCACAATTTTAGTTTCACTGAAATGCATGAAAATTTGTGTCAACATTCTTGACGTCATCCTCGTCAAAAAAGCCAATCACACCCATGCTCTATTTTGTAACACGTTGCCATGGCGGAGCCCGAAATGCCCCATTTTATTCTAATGGGAAAAAGCGAAAAATCCCCCATATTAAAGTTTCTGCTTACTTTGCCCGAAATACATGAAATTTGGTACACAGATTGCTGATGTCAGCCTGATCAAAAAAGTCAATCACACCTATGTCATATTTTGGACGCTGTTCCCATGACGATGCCAAAACTGCCCCATTTTATCCCTATGGGAAAAAATGTGAAATTTCTGCGATGGAAAAATGACCCTTGCTTTCTCAAAAATGCATACACATGCCTGAAATTTGGTACACGCATTGTCCACATCTCCCTGAACATAAAACCTACAGGTGAAAATACTGTAATGTGTAAGGTGTTGCCATGGCGATGCCCAGAATATGCCATCTTTTTCTTTGAGAAAGTCAATACATCCATTGCAGTTTTTCATATGTGGCAGCAAAAAAAACCCCGCTAAAATAGGCACGGCTGGAAAAGCTGGGTTCAAATCGGCACCAGCACCTGGGCGGCGGCCGGCGAGGGCCTATTATCGCCGCTTGCGGCTTTAATTATTATTATTATTATTTTTCTTTTCCGCAAATGATCGCAAATTTGACCCCCTGAACATTTACGAAAACGCACCAATTTTTGCACAAAATTCAGGACCGGTGAAAAATTTTGTTTTTTAATATCGCCATTAAAAAACTCAAAAAACCAGTGCAACTGCGCCCCCTGTCAAAATCAAAATACATTGCGCCTATGGGAGGCCTTGCCATGTAAAGTTAGCCCAAGAGTCATGAAATTCGGATCAAACGGAGATCTTGTGAAACCCAACAAAAAAATATATTACACCAACTCCGGACAACAAACAGGAAGTCGGCCATCTTGAATTGAAGTTTGTGAAGCGCAGAGTCAGCATTTTTGCACACCTCGTACTTGAATTAACTTGTCCTAGGGCATTAAACCGACTGGCACCAAAATCGCTCAGGAACATCTTCACAAGTTGGGCATCAAAAGATGTGCGAGGTTTTATAGAATATTCAACGGTGTTGGCATGGCAACCGCGTGAATTTGGTCTTCGTTTTTGTCTCTCGCCGCAATTTTGTTTGTGCATTCGTTCGCACAATCTTTGGCCGATCAGACTCAAAATTTAATAACTTGTTTACTGACCCGGCCTGAACCCACAATTAGGGAATCAAGTTTCTAGGTGCAATAGCGCCCCCTACAGAAGCAAACAAATGTTTGTATAGAGGTCCACAATTTTAGTTTCACTGAAATGCATGAAAATTTGTGTCAACATTCTTGACGTCATCCTCATCAAAAAAGCCAATCACACCCATGCTCTATTTTGTAACACGTTGCCATGGCGGAGCCCGAAATGCCCCATTTTATTCTAATGGGAAAAAGCGAAAAATCCCCCATATTAAAGTTTCTGCTTACTTTGCCCGAAATACATGAAATTTGGTACACAGATTGCTGATGTCAGCCTGATCAAAAAAGTCAATCACACCTATGTCATATTTTGGACGCTGTTCCCATGACGATGCCAAAACTGCCCCATTTTATCCCTATGGGAAAAAATGTGAAATTTCTGTGATGGAAAAATGACCCTTGCTTTCTCAAAAATGCATACACATGCCTGAAATTTGGTACACGCATTGTCCACATCTCCCTGAACATAAAACCTACAGGTGAAAATACTGTAATGTGTAAGGCGTTGCCATGGCGATGCCCAGAATATGGCATCTTTTTCTTTGAGAAAGTCAATACATCCATTGCAGTTTTTCATATGTGACAGCAAAAAAAACCCCGCTAAAATAGGCACGGCTGGAAAAGCTGGGTTCAAATCGGCACCAGCACCTGGGCGGCGGCCGGCGAGGGCCTATTATCGCCGCTTGCGGCTTTAATTATTAGGCCCGAGCCGACGAAGTCTCGGCGAGGAGCCTATTGGATTCACTATGCCACATACCACAAAATGCGTTCAAATCCCCACGGTCGCATGGGACGCGGTCGCCAGTGACCCCTGACCTCATAGGGACGTGGGTCAGGACGAGACGTTTCCGAAAAGGTATGCGTCGGGGTGACTGGGAAAACGCCTAATTGTTTTTGCTCGAATTCTCCATTATTCTTTATTATTATTATTAGGCCCGAGCCGACGAAGTCTCGGCGAGGAGCCTATTGGATTCACTATGCCACATACCCCAAAATGCGTTAAAATCCCCACGGTCGCATGGGACGCGGTCGCCAGTGACCCCCGACCTCATAGGGACGTGGGTCAGGTCGAGACGTTTCCGAAAAGGTATGCGTCGGGGTGACTGGGAAAACGCCTAATTGTTTTTGCTCGAATTCTCCATTATTCTTTATTATTATTTATTATTATTATACTTTCTCTCTCTTTGAACCCAATTTTGACCCCCTGAACATGCGCGAAAAGTCACCATTTTTTGCATGGTGGTCAGGTCTGGCGAAAAATTACGTATTTTAATGTCGCCACAAACTAACTCAAAAACACGGCTACACTGCGCCCCCTGGAAATTTCATTTTTCGGGCCCCTATGGGAGAGGCCAAATTCAAGTTTGCCCTAGATTCATGAAATTCTCGTCACACATAGATCATGTCAGGACAAACAAAAAATCCTCTTGAGGCACCCCTGCATGACCCACAGGAAATCCACCAGGTTCACTTGAAATTTGGCTTTTGCCGAGTCAGCAATTTCGCTCACCTTGTATTTGCGCGAACTTCTCCTACAGCATTTGACCCACAAACACCAAAATGGCTCAGCATCATTTAGAGACATAGGGCATCTAAAGTTATCGAAGGCTTCGCATTCATTTCAATTGTCTTGTCACACTAGGCCCCTGAAGTTGGCCTTCGTTTGACCAATAATTCCGGTCCTCTTTCCTGCCATCAATCGCACATGCTTTGCCCGATCTGCCCCAAAATGGAATCATTTATGAACACACCTACACTGAATCCATAAGTGCAGAAACCACGTCGATTGATGCCATAGCGCCCCCTACAGAACAAAATGAAAATTTGTATGGGGGTCCACAAAATTAGTTTCTCTGGTATGCATGAAAATTTTTTTACACCATCTTCAGATCCTCCTGGTCAGAAAAGGCAATCAGACCTATACCCAATTTTGCACGCCACACGCGCCACCACAGCGCAAATGTGCGTTGCGTTTATATGGGGAGCCAACAATTTACTTTCTCAGACATGCATGCAATTCGAGACAAACATTCTTTACCCCAGCACGATCAAAAAAGTCAATGACACCCATGTCCACATTCCCACAGGAAATCCGCTAGCTTGGCTTGAAATTCTGTTTTTGCCAATTTTGCACTGTTGGACACCTCGTATTTGCGCGAACTTCTCCTAGGGCATTTGACCCACTAAACCCAAAATGGCTCAGCATTACCTAGAGACATGGGGCATCCAAAGTTATCGAAGGCTTCGTATTCAATTCAACGGGCTTGTCACACGAGGCCCCTGAATTTGGCGTTCGTTTGACCAAAAATTTCTGTCCTCTTTCCTGCCATCAATCGCACGTGCTTTGCCCGATCTGCCCCAAAATGGAATCATTTATGAACACACCTACACTGAATCCATAAGTGGAGAAACAATGGCGATTGCTGCAATAGCGCCCCCTACAGAAGAAACTGCAATTTTGTATGGAGGTCCACCGCATTACTTTCTTTGAAATGCATGAAAATTTTTTTACATGTTCTTCAGATACTCCTGATCAGAAAAGGCAATCAGACCTATGCCCTTTTTTGCACGCTGCAGCCGTGACCACCACCCCAATGTCAACATGACCTCACTATGGAGAAACCACAACCTTGTCACACGTATTGCGCAATCACTCACGCACTCTTTCTGCACTTTGCTTGCCATTTCCTTTCCCTTATGTACTGGACAAGACTTAATTTAGATTTGTGGATTCAGAGCAACAAGTGCACTAGTGCCCCCTACAGATGGAACAAAAGCATTAGATGGTGGGAATCACATTTAGGTTTTCTGAAATGCATGAAAAAAGGTAGACAACTTCGCGACAGTCAAATAGATAGATTCAACAGTCTTATCATGTCCATCCTTGCCAAGATTTTCATCTTTTGCCAGTGGGGATTACATTTGGCAGAACAGGTGGCTCTCTGACAGCTTGAAGGGGGATCTCAGGTGGCTCGCAGGTGGGTTGCAGGCTGTTTGCAGGGCAGGTTGTTCGCAGGGAAGGCAGGTCGCAGGTTGCAGGAGCAGCGGCTCTCAGGCGGCATGCAGTGGGGTTTGCGGGGCTCGCAGGTGGCTGGCTGGAGATTTGCGGAGCTCGTAGGTGGCTCGCTGGGGGTTCGCGGGGGCTCACTTACGGCTCGCGCTGGGTTTGGCGGTCGCGCAGGCAGCGAGGGCCGTAAAACGCCGCTTGCGGCTTTAATTAGGCCCGAGCCGACGAAGTCTCGGCGAGGAGCCTATTGGATTCACTATGCCACATACCCCAAAATGCGTTAAAATCCCCACGGTCGCATGGGACGCGGTCGCCAGTGACCCCTGACCTCATAGGGACGTGGGTCAGGTCGAGACGTTTCCGAAAAGGTATGCGTCGGGGTGACTGGGAAAACGCCTAATTGTTTTTGCTCGAATTCTCCATTATTCTTTATTATTATTAGGCCCGAGCCGACGAAGTCTCGGCGAGGAGCCTATTGGATTCACTATGCCACATACCCCAAAATGCGTTAAAATCCCCACGGTCGCATGGGACGCGGTCGCCAGTGACCCCTGACCTCATAGGGACGTGGGTCAGGTCGAGACGTTTCCGAAAAGGTATGCGTCGGGGTGACTGGGAAAACGCCTAATTGTTTTTGCTCGAATTCTCCATTATTCTTTATTATTATTAGGCCCGAGCCGACGAAGTCTCGGCGAGGAGCCTATTGGATTCACTATGCCACATACCCCAAAATGCGTTAAAATCCCCACGGTCGCATGGGACGCGGTCGCCAGTGACCCCTGACCTCATAGGGACGTGGGTCAGGACGAGACGTTTCCGAAAAGGTATGCGTCGGGGTGCCTGGGAAAACGCCTAATTGTTTTTGCTCGAATTCTCCATTATTCTTTATTATTAGGCCCGAGCCGACGAAGTCTCGGCGAGGAGCCTATTGGATTCGCTATGCCACATACCCCAAAATGCGCTACAATCCCCACGGTCGCCTGGGACGCGGTCGCCAGTGACCCCTGACCTCATAGGGACGTGGGTCAGGACGAGACGTTTCCGAAAAGGTACGCCTCGGGGTGACTGGGAAAACGCCTAATTGTTTTTGCTCGAATTCTCCATTATTCTTTATTATTATTTTTCTTTATTATTATTATACTTTCTCTCTCTTTGAACCTAAATTTGACCCCCTGAACATGCGCGAAAAGTCACCATTTTTTGCATGGCGGTCAGGTCTGGCGAAAAATTACGTATTTTAATGTCGTCACAAACTAACTCCAAAACACGGCTCCACAGCGCCCCCTGGAAATTTCATTTTTCGGGGCCCTTATGGGAGAGGCCAAATTCAAGTTTGCCCTAGAGTCATGAAATTCTCGTCACACATAGAGCATGTCTGGACAAACAATAAATCCTCTTGAGGCACCCCTCCATGACCCACAGGAAATCCACCAGGTTGACTTGAAATTTGGCTTTCGCCGAGTCAGCAATTTCGCTCACCTTGTATTTGCGCGAACTTCTCCTAGAGCATTTGCCCCACAAACACCAAAATGGCTCAGCATCATTTAGAGACATAGGGCATCTAAAGTTATCGAAGGCTTCGTATTCAATTCAATGGTCTTGTCACACTAGGCCCCTGAAGTTGGCCTTCGTTTGACCAAAAATTCCGGTCCTCTTTCCTGCCATCAATCGCACATGCTTTGCCCGATCTGCCCCATAATGGAATCATTTATGAACACACCTACACTGAATCCATAAGTGCAGAAACCACGTCGATTGATGCCATAGCGCCCCCTACAGAACAAAATGAAAATTTGTATGGGGGTCCACAAAATTAGTTTCTCTGGTATGCATGAAAATTTTTTTACACAATCTTCTGATCCTCCTGGTCAGAAAAGGCAATCAGACCTATGCCCAATTTTGCACGCCACACGCGCCACCACACCGCAACTGTGCGTTGCGTTTATATGGGGAGCCAACAATTTACTTTCTCAGACATGCATGCAATTCGAGACAAACATTCTGTACCCCAGCACGATCAAAAAAGTCAATGAGACCCATGCCCACATTCCCACAGGAAATCCGCTAGCTTGGCTTGAAATTCTGTTTTTGCCAATTTTGCACTGTTGGACACCTCATATTTGCTCGAACTTCTCCTAGGGCATTTGACGCGCTAACACCAAAATGCCTCTGCATCATCTACAGACATAGGGCATCCAAAGTTATCGAAGGCTTCGTATTCAATTCAACGGGCTTGTCACATGAGGCCCCTGCATTTGGCGTTCGTTTGACCAAAAATTCCCGTCCTCTTTCCTGCCATCAATCGCACGTGCTTTGCCCGATCTGCCCCAAAATGGAATCATTTATGAACACACCTACACTGAATCCATAAGTGGAGAAACAATGGCGATTGCTGCAATAGCGCCCCCTACAGAAGAAACTGCAATTTTGTATGGAGGTCCACCGCATTAGTTTCTTTGAAATGCATGAAAAATTTTTTTACATGTTCTTCAGATACTCCTGATCAGAAAAGTCAATCAGACCTATGCCCTTTTTTGCACGCTGCAGCCGTGACCACCACCCCAATGTCAACATGACATCACTATGGAGAAACCACAACCTTGTCACACGTATTGCGCAATCACTCACGCACTCTTTCTGCACTTTGCTTGCAATTTCCTTTCCCTTATATACTGGACAAGACTTAATTTAGATTTGTGGATTCAGAGCAACATGTGCACTAGTGCCCCCTACAGATGGAACAAAACCATTAGATGGTGGGAATCACATTTAGGTTTTCTGAAATGCATGAAAAAAGGTAGAAAACTTTGTAACAGTCAAATAGATAGATTCAACAGTGTTATCATGTCCATCCTTGCCAAGATTTTCATCTTTTGCCAGTGGGGATTACATTTGGCAGAACAGGTGGCTCTCTGACAGCTTGAAGGGGGATCTCAGGTGGCTCGCAGGTGGGTTGCAGGCTGTTTGCAGGGCAGGTTGTTCACAGGGAAGGCAGGTCGCAGGTTGCAGGAGCAGCGGCTCTCAGGCGGCATGCAGTGGGGTTTGCGGGGCTCGCAGGTGGCTCGCTGGGGGTTCGCGGGGGCTCACTTGCGGCTCGCGCTGGGTTTGGCGGTCGCGCAGGCAGCGAGGGCCGTAAAACGCCGCTTGCGGCTTTAATTATTATTATTATTATTTTTCTTTATTATTATTATTATACTTTCTCTCTCTTTGAACCCAATTTTGACCCCCTGAATGTGCACGAAAAGTCCCCATTTTTTGCATGGTGGTCAGGTCTGGCGAAAAATTACGTATTTTACTGTCGCCACAAACTAAGTCCAAAACACGGCTCCACTGCGCCCCCTGGAAATTTCATTTTTCGGGCCCCTATGGGAGAGGCCAAATTCAAGTTTGCCCTAGATTCATGAAATTCTCGTCACACATAGATCATGTCAGGACAAACAAAAAATCCTCTTGAGGCACCCCTGCATGACCCACAGGAAATCCACCAGGTTGACTTGAAATTTGGCTTTTGCCGAGTCAGCAATTTCGCTCACCTCATATTTGAGACAACTTCTCCTACAGCATTTGACCCACTATCACCAAAATGGCTAAGCATCATCTAGAGACATAGGGCATCTAAAGTTATCGAAGGCTTCGTATTCAATTCAACGGTCTTTTCACACGAGGCCCCTGAAGTTGGCCTTCGTTTGACCAAAAATTCCGGTCTTCTTTCCTGCCATCAATCGCACATGCTTTGCCCGATCTGCCCCAAAATGGAATCAGTTATGAACAGAGCTACACTGAATCCATAAGTGGAGAAACAATGGCGATTGCTGCAATAGCGCCCCCTACAGAACAAAATGAATATTTGTATGGGGGTCCACAAAATTAGTTTATCTGACATGCATGAAAATTTTTTTACCCATTCTTCTGATCCTCCTGATCAGAAAAGTCAATGAGACCTATGCCCAATTTTGCACGCCACACGCGCCACCACACCCCAAATGTGTGTTGGGTTTATATGGGGAGCCAACAATTTACTTTCTCACACATGCATGCAATTCGAGACAGACATTCTGTACCCCTGCAGGATCATAAAAGTCAATGAGACCCATGCCCACATTCCCACAGGAAATCTGCTACCCTGGCTTGAAATTCTGTTTTTGCCAATTTTGCACTGTTGGACACCTCATATTTGCTCGAACTTCTCCTAGGGCATTTGACCCGCTAACACCAAAATGGCTCTGCATCATCTAGAGACATAGGGCATCCAAAGTTATCGAAGGCTTCATATTCAATTCAACGGGCTTGTCACATGAGGCCCCTGAATTTGGCGTTCGTTTGACCAAAAACTCCGGTCCTCTTTCCTGCCATCAATCGCACGTGCTTTGCCCGATCGGCCCCAAAATGGAATCATTTATGAACACACCTACACTGAATCCATAAGTGCAGAAACCACGTCGATTGATGCCATAGCGCCCCCTGCAGAAGAAACTGCAATTTTGTATGAAGGTCCACCGCATTAGTTTCTTTGAAATGCATGAAAATTTTTTTACATGTTCTACAGATACTCCTGATCAGAAAAGTCAATCAGACCTATGCCCTATTTTGCACGCTGCAGCCGTGACCACCACCCCAATGTCAAGATGTTGTCACTATGGAGAAACCACAACCTTGTCACACGTATTGCGCAATCACTCACGCACTCTTTCTGCACTTTGCTTGCAATTTCCTTTCCCTTATGTACTGGACAAGACTTCATTTACATTTGTGGATTCAGAGCAACAAGTGCACTAGTGCCCCCTACAGATGGAACAAAAGCATTAGATGGTGGGAATCACATTTAGGTTTTCTGAAATGCATGAAAAAAGGTAGAAAACTTCGCAACAGTCAAATAGATAGATTCAACAGTGTTATCATGTCCGTCCTTGCCAACATTTTCATCTTTTGCCAGTGGGGATTCCATTTGGCAGAACAGGTGGCTCTCTGACAGCTTGAAGGGGGATCTCAGGTGGCTCGCAGGTGGGTTGCAGGCTGTTTGCAGGGCAGGTTGTTCGCAGGGAAGGCAGGTCGCAGGTTGCAGGAGCAGCGGCTCTCAGGCGGCATGCAGTGGGGTTTGCGGGGCTCGCAGGTGGCTGGCTAGAGATTTGCGGAGCTCGTAGGTGGCTCGCTGGGGGTTCGCGGGGGCTCACTTGCGGCTCGCGCTGGGTTTGGCGGTCGCGCAGGCAGCGAGGGCCGCAAAACGCCGCTTGCGGCTTTAATTATTATTATTTTTCTTTATTATTATTATTATACTTTCTCTCTCTTTGAACCCAAATTTGACCCCCTGAATGTGCACGAAAAGTCACCATTTTTTGCATGGTGGTCAGGTCTGGCGAAAAATTACGTATTTTTATGTCGCCACAAACTAACTCCAAAACACGGCTCCACAGCGCCCCCTGGAAATTTCATTTTTCGGTGCCCTTATGGGAGAGGCCAAATTCAAGTTTGCCCTAGAGTCATGAAATTCTCGTCACACATAGAGCATGTCTGGACAAACAATAAATCCTCTTGAGGCACCCCTCCATGACCCACAGGAAATCCACCAGGTTGACTTGAAATTTGGCTTTCGCCGAGTCAGCAATTTCGCTCACCTTGTATTTGCGCGAACTTCTCCTAGAGCATTTGACCCACAAACACCAAAATGGCTCAGCATCATTTAAAGACATAGGGCATCTAAAGTTATCGAAGGCTTCGTATTCAATCCAATGCTCTTGTCACACTAGGCCCCTGAAGTTGGCCTTCGTTTGACCAAAAATTCCTGTCCTCTTTCCTGCCATCAATCACACATGCTTTGCCCGATCTGCCCCAAAATGGAATCATTTATGAACACACCTACACTGAATCCATAAGTACAGAAACCACGTCGATTGATGCCACAGCGCCCCCTACAGAACAAAATGAAAATTTGTATGGGGGTCCACAAAATTAGTTTCTCTGGTATGCATGAAAATTTTTGTACACAATCCTCAGATCCTCCTGGTCAGAAAAGGCAATCAGACCTATGCCCAATTTTGCACGCCACACGCGCCACCACACCGCAAATGTGCGTTGCGTTTATATGGGGAGCCAACAATTTACTTTCTCAGACATGCATGCAATTCGAGACAAACATTCTTTACCCCAGCACGATCAAAAAAGTCAATGACACCCATGTCCACATTCCCACAGGAAATCCGCTAGCTTGGCTTGAAATTCTGTTTTTGCCAATTTTGCACTGTTGGACACCTCGTATTTGCGCGAACTTCTCCTAGGGCATTTGACCCACTAAACCCAAAATGGCTCAGCATTATCTAGAGACATGGGGCATCCAAAGTTATCGAAGGCTTCGTATTCAATTCAACGGGCTTGTCACACGAGGCCCCTGAATTTGGCGTTCGTTTGACCAAAAATTTCTGTCCTCTTTCCTGCCATCAATCGCACGTGCTTTGCCCGATCTGCCCCAAAATGGAATCATTTATGAACACACCTACACTGAATCCATAAGTGGAGAAACAATGGCGATTGCTGCAATAGCGCCCCCTACAGAAGAAACTGCAATTTTGTATGGAGGTCCACCGCATTACTTTCTTTGAAATGCATGAAAATTTTTTTACATGTTCTTCAGATACTCCTGATCAGAAAAGTCAATCAGACCTATGCCCTTTTTTGCACGCTGCAGCCGTGACCACCACCCCAATGTCAAGATGACGTCACTATGGAGAAACCACTACCTTGTCACACGTATTGCGCAATCACTCACGCACTCTTTCTGCACTTTGCTTGCCATTTCCTTTCCCTTATGTACTGGACAAGACTTAATTTAGATTTGTGGATTCAGAGCAACAAGTGCACTAGTGCCCCCTACAGACGGAACAAAAGCATTAGATGGTGGGAATCACATTTAGGTTTTCTGAAATGCATGAAAAAAGGTAGACAACTTCGCGACAGTCAAATAGATAGATTCAACAGTGTTATCATGTCCATCCTTGCCAAGATTTTCATCTTTTGCCAGTGGGGATTACATTTGGCAGAACAGGTGGCTCTCTGACAGCTTGAAGGGGGATCTCAGGTGGCTCGCAGGTGGGTTGCAGGCTGTTTGCAGGGCAGGTTGTTCGCAGGGAAGGCAGGTCGCAGGTTGCAGGAGCAGCGGCTCTCAGGCGGCATGCAGTGGGGTTTGCGGGGCTCGCAGGTGGCTGGCTGGAGATTTGCGGAGCTCGTAGGTGGCTCGCTGGGGGTTCGCGGGGGCTCACTTGCGGCTCGCGCTGGGTTTGGCGGTCGCGCAGGCAGCGAGGGCCGTAAAACGCCGCTTGCGGCTTTAATTATAATTATTATTATTATACTTTCTCTCTCTTTGAACCCAATTTTGACCCCCTGAACATGCGCGAAAAGTCACCATTTTTTGCATGGTGGTCAGGTCTGGCGAAAAATTACGTATTTTAATGTCGCCACAAACTAACTCAAAAACACGGCTACACTGCGCCCCCTGGAAATTTCATTTTTCGGGCCCCTATGGGAGAGGCCAAATTCAAGTTTGCCCTAGATTCATGAAATTCTCGTCACACATAGATCATGTCAGGACAAACAAAAAATCCTCTTGAGGCACCCCTGCATGACCCACAGGAAATCCACCAGGTTCACTTGAAATTTGGCTTTTGCCGAGTCAGCAATTTCGCTCACCTTGTATTTGCGCGAACTTCTCCTACAGCATTTGACCCACAAACACCAACATGGCTCAGCATCATTTAGAGACATAGGGCATCTAAAGTTATCGAAGGCTTCGTATTCATTTCAATTGTCTTGTCACACTAGGCCCCTGAAGTTGGCCTTCGTTTGACCAATAATTCCGGTCCTCTTTCCTGCCATCAATCGCACATGCTTTGCCCGATCTGCCCCAAAATGGAATCATTTATGAACACACCTACACTGAATCCATAAGTGCAGAAACCACGTCGATTGATGCCATAGCGCCCCCTACAGAACAAAATGAAAATTTGTATGGGGGTCCACAAAATTAGTTTCTCTGGTATGCATGAAAATTTTTGTACACAATCCTCAGATACTCCTGGTCAGAAAAGGCAATCAGACCTATGCCCAATTTTGCACGCCACACGCGCCACCACACCGCAAATGTGCGTTGCGTTTATATGGGGAGCCAACAATTTACTTTCTCAGACATGCATGCAATTCGAGACAAACATTCTTTACCCCAGCACGATCAAAAAAGTCAATGACACCCATGTCCACATTCCCACAGGAAATCCGCTAGCTTGGCTTGAAATTCTGTTTTTGCCAATTTTGCACTGTTGGACACCTCGTATTTGCGCGAACTTCTCCTAGGGCATTTGACCCACTAAACCCAAAATGGCTCAGCATTATCTACAGACATGGGGCATCCAAAGTTATCGAAGGCTTCGTATTCAATTCAACGGGCTTGTCACACGAGGCCCCTGAATTTGGCGTTCGTTTGACCAAAAATTTCTGTCCTCTTTCCTGCCATCAATCGCACGTGCTTTGCCCGATCTGCCCCAAAATGGAATCATTTATGAACACACCTACACTGAATCCATAAGTGGAGAAACAATGGCGATTGCTGCAATAGCGCCCCCTACAGAAGAAACTGCAATTTTGTATGGAGGTCCACCGCATTACTTTCTTTGAAATGCATGAAATTTTTTTTACATGTTCTTCAGATACTCCTGATCAGAAAAGTCAATCAGACCTATGCCCTTTTTTGCACGCTGCAGCCGTGACCACCACCCCAATGTCAACATGACCTCACTATGGAGAAACCACAACCTTGTCACACGTATTGCGCAATCACTCACGCACTCTTTCTGCACTTTGCTTGCCATTTCCTTTCCCTTATGTACTGGACAAGACTTAATTTAGATTTGTGGATTCAGAGCAACAAGTGCACTAGTGCCCCCTACAGATGGAACAAAAGCATTAGATGGTGGGAATCACATTTAGGTTTTCTGAAATGCATGAAAAAAGGTAGACAACTTCGCGACAGTCAAATAGATAGATTCAACAGTGTTATCATGTCCATCCTTGCCAAGATTTTCATCTTTTGCCAGTGGGTATTACATTTGGCAGAACAGGTGGCTCTCTGACAGCTTGAAGGGGGATCTCAGGTGGCTCGCAGGTGGGTTGCAGGCTGTTTGCAGGGCAGGTTGTTCGCAGGGAAGGCAGGTCGCAGGTTGCAGGAGCAGCGGCTCTCAGGCGGCATGCAGTGGGGTTTGCGGGGCTCGCAGGTGGCTGGCTGGAGATTTGCGGAGCTCGTAGGTGGCTCGCTGGGGGTTCGCGGGGGCTCACTTGCGGCTCGCGCTGGGTTTGGCGGTCGCGCAGGCAGCGAGGGCCGTAAAACGCCGCTTGCGGCTTTAAGTATTATTATTATTATACTTTCTCTCTCTTTGAACCCAAATTTGACCCCCTGAATGTGCATGAAAAGTCACCATTTCTTGCATGGTGGTCAGGTCTGGCGAAAAATTACGTATTTTAATGTCGCCACAAACTAACTCCAAAACACGGCTCCACAGCGCCCCCTGGAAATTTCATTTTTCGGGGCCCTTATGGGAGAGGCCAAATTCAAGTTTGCCCTAGGGTCATGAAATTCTCGTCACACATAGAGCATGTCTGGACAAACAATAAATCCTCTTGAGGCACCCCTCCATGACCCACAGGAAATCCACCAGGTTGACTTGAAATTTGGCTTTCGCCGAGTCAGCAATTTCGCTCACCTTGTATTTGCGCGAACTTCTCCTAGAGCATTTGACCCACAAACACCAAAATGGCTCAGCATCATTTAGAGACATAGGGCATCTAAAGTTATCGAAGGCTTCGTATTCAATTCAATGGTCTTGTCACACTAGGCCCCTGAAGTTGGCCTTCGTTTGACCAAAAATTCCGGTCCTCTTTCCTGCCATCAATCGCACATGCTTTGCCCGATCTGCCCCAAAATGGAATCATTTATGAACACACCAACACTGAATCCATAAGTGCAGAAACCCCGTCGATTGATGCCATAGTGCCCCCTACAGAACAAAATGAAAATTTGTGTGGGGGTCCACAAAATTAGTTTCTCTGGTATGCATGAAAATTTTTTTACACCATCTTCAGATCCTCCTGGTCAGAAAAGGCAATCAGACCTATGCCCAATTTTGCACACCACACGCGCCACCACACCGCAAATGTGCGTTGCGTTTATATGGGGAGCCAACAATTTACTTTCTCAGACATGCATGCAATTCGAGACAAACATTCTTTACCCCAGCACGATCAAAAAAGTCAATGAGACCCATGCCCACATTCCCACAGGAAATCCGCTAGCTTGGCTTGAAATTCTGTTTTTGCCAATTTTGCACTGTTGGACACCTCATATTTGCTCGAACTTCTCCTAGGGCATTTGACGCGCTAACACCAAAATGGCTCTGCATCATCTAGAGACATAGGGCATCCAAAGTTATCGAAGGCTTCGTATTCAATTCACCGGGCTTGTCACATGAGGCCCCTGAATTTGGCGTTCGTTTGACCAAAAATTCCCGTCCTCTTTCCTGCCATCAATCGCATGTGCTTTGCCCGATCTGCCCCAAAATGGAATCCTTTATGAACACACCTACACTGAATCCATACGTGGAGAAACAATGGCGATTGCTGCAATAGCGCCCCCTACAGAAGAAACTGCAATTTTGTATGGAGGTCCACCGCATTAGTTTCTTTGAAATGCATGAAAATTTTTTTACATGTTCTTCATATACTCCTGATCACAAAAGTCAATCAGACCTATGCCCTCTTTTGCACGCTGCAGCCGTGACCACCACCCCAATGTCAAGATGACGTCACTATGGAGAAACCACAACCTTGTCACACGTATTGCGCAATCACTCACGCACTCTTTCTGCACTTTGCTTGCAATTTCCTTTCCCTTATGTACTGGACAAGACTTAATTTAGATTTGTGGATTCAGACCAACAAGTGCACTAGTGCCCCCTACAGATGGAACAAAAGCATTAGATGGTGGGAATCACATTTAGGTTTTCTGAAATGCATGAAAAAAGGTAGAAAACTTCGCAACAGTCAAATAGATAGATTCAACAGTGTTATCATGTCCATCCTTGCCAAGATTTTCATCTTTTGCCAGTGGGGATTACATTTGGCAGAACAGGTGGCTCTCTGACAGCTTGAAGGGGGATCTCAGGTGGCTCGCAGGTGGGTTGCAGACTGTTTGCAGGGCAGGTTGTTCGCAGGGAAGGCAGGTCGCCGGTTGCAGGAGCAGCGGCTCTCAGGCGGCATGGAGTGGGGTTTGCGGGGCTCGCAGGTGGCTGGCTGGAGATTTGCGGAGCTCGTAGGTGGCTCGCTGGGGGTTCGCGGGGGCTCACTGGTGGCTCTCGCTGGGTTTGGCGGTCGCGCAGGCAGCGAGGGCCGTAAAACGCCGCTTGCGGCTTTAATTTTTTTTAGTTTGGCTTGAAGTGGCAAATAATAGCCTTCATCTTCCTGACCTGAAAGAAGCTCCAAAATCTCCTCTTTATGTCAACTGAATCAGCATGCGGCACTGCTTGCCTGCTCCATTTTAAAGTTTAGTTTGACCATGTTCACAGCAGCTGAGCAGCAGAAATAAAAAGCTCGACAGCTAGATGAGAGTTCTGTACTGATCAGGGAACCACTGTGCAATAACAAAACCCAACAAACTCATCTCTGTGTTGGGATGCTGTGAAGAGTCCCAGATGCAGCATTTATTTCTCTCCTTTACGACACTTGCTACGTCAGATAAAATCATCAACAGACCTGTAAAATAAAATTTTTGGTCTCAACTCTAATTGACGCCCTCCATCATCCACATCGGATCATGATCCTGCTGCCATGTCTGAACCCAGCATTATATGTTTCTTTGTTTTAGATGGAGACCGGAAGGAGTTAGTGCATTATGACATACAATTACATTTATTTGTAGTTTTGTTTACTTCCTTCATAGTTAAATGAACCTTCAGCCCTCCCAGTCTCCAGCTAAAAAGCCAAAAAGGTGACCCGTCCTCTGCTGATGGCTCAGTAAGACAAAGCATCATTTTTTTCTTAAAGATTTGTTTCCAAAAAAACAAAAACAAATGTGAGCTCATTACTACATGTAACAACACTGTTACACCTCCCACTTCCTCACTACATCATCTATATTGTTACAAAGACATGAGAAATCAACCCCTCTCAAAGTGAAGAACACCGCACTGATCTGACCAACATTTAAATAGTTACAACATATAAATTTAGCAGCAATGACAACTGACAGTAACATAAGCTATTTATCCCCAACAGATGTCTGTTGTAAATCAAAAAGCTTCCTTGAGACACATAAAATATACACAAACTGTAGTATTTCCATAGTTTCTTCGTATTTCTAGTTCTCATAGAAAGCTCATAATGAAACGGCTTATTGTCCTGAAGCTAACTGATTGGTCACTCACACTGGACTTCATCAACTGTAAATTTAACACGCCTGCCATGTTTTCCAGCATGTATTTACTGAATTCTGACTATTAAAAACTGATACTCAACCCTCAACAACAAACAATAACGTGTCATTACGATGGTCCAATGGGAGAACTGCCATCTTTGGCATCATAGCATTCGCTTATTGATTTCTATTCAATTATTTGAGTGCCATTTAAATTTTATGGTGTTTCTGCTCTTAAGTACATTCAGATTTTAAACACTCTTCATTCAATGTATCCATCAGTCAATGCAAAGTGCATGTTTTAGTTCAGTTATGTTTCATTACAGCAGGTTCTCCTGTTCTGCTCAGTGCCTCGTTTTTATCCTCACAATTTAGCAGAGCAGCGGTGCATAATCCACATTTACAAATACAATTATATTCAGTGTTATTAACACTTCTTGGCCTTGGTGCAGCCCCTTCATTCCTTCACTCCTTCCCCTTTAAGCCAGCTTTCTTCTGATTGTCTGCCATTCTCAAACAGAAGGTTTGAGAGTAGATAAAACTAAACTGAGTGTTTAAAGCAGTGTGCTTAAAGCGTTTGGCTCACAGGGATTACTTGTATATATGCTGACCTGAAACTTTGGCCATGTTTACTGCGAGTACCCACTGCTGGAATATACAGGACAGAAAATAAGAAGTATAATAGGTCCACTTTCATAGTAAAGCTGATTAAATATCTTGCTACAAAATATCAAACAAAATAAAAGAGACTGATCTAATGAACAGTCTCACTGTAGCACTCCAGAAGCTACTTCATCAGACTGCAGAGAAATCAAAGACATATGAAGATGAAATCTGAATTCTGCTTTTTTAGACTGACTCTGAATCCAGAACACAGTCTTCCTGTCATTTCAGCTGCACTGTGAGTCGTCCTGTGTTCTCATGAATGATTTGAAATGATCTTCTGCTCTGCATGGTCACACTGAAGTTTGCATAGAGAAGAAGTGAATATTGCTGCTCGCAGTGATACAGTTTATTTGTGATTGTGAAACTCGTCCCAGACTGTGATCACAGGTGTCTGTAGCCACGTTCATGATGTGTACGACGACGTGAAGACGAGAAGCTTTTCTCCCAGCGTCTGGATATGAATGGCTTCCTCAGCGTGGGCTAGTTTATGTTGTCTTAGGTTTTTCACAGAGGAGAATGATGTCCCACACTGGTCACAGACGTGCTTTTTAGCCCCACTGTGGAGCACTTCATGGCGTTTTAATGCGCTTGGTGTAGGAAAACCTCTGCCACATTCTTTGCAGTAGTTCAGTTTGTGTCCAGTGTGCATCCGTTGGTGTCTTTGTAGGGTTCTTTGACTGCTGAATGATTTTCCACACTGGTCACACTGATATGGTTTAACAATGGTATAGTGCTGACAGGGCTGAGTGTTGGCTCCATCTGCACCGCCCTGGGTCTGAGAGAAAGATTCAAAGACAGTGTAAGTCAGGAAAATAAAGACCTTTTCTGCCAATAGACCCTGTCAATGTTCGAAACCATGACATGTTATGTGGACAGTTCTGCAGGATTTTCATATACCTGGAAAAAACCAGAATTCCTACTAAAGAAAAACTGCAGGCATAAAAATCTCCAGATGCATACAATTCTGTGCCTTTCAGTCACATCCAAGACATTGTTAACTGTTTTTTTTTCTATAATATATTGATGTACTTAAGAATGTCACCAGAACTGATATTTATGGTACAATACCAAAGTTCTGAAAATAGGCAGGAATGTACTCAGGTGACACTTTTTCCAGAACTGAGCCTAAAAGACCAGCTTTCAGATCTGTTCATCAAATTCAAGATGATTTCCAGGGGACAGATTCGCTTCTTAGCAGAAATTATGCAAAATTTCCAGTTATTAATTTTCTTCAAAAACACTAACATTTCTTGAGGAGCCATTTTAAATTCCATTATCTAGAAAGCAGAGTCCTTCAACTGTTTTAGAGTAAATTTCTGATACTATGGGTCTGTGGATATGGGCTCAAGAGTGGAGCTCAGATTTAACAAAGAACAATGGATGCTTGAAGTCCCTGAAATATAAAGTTTTGCAGGTAGGGGACTGAGATTTTATTCATGGCTTCTCATATACAAGGCACATAATATACTTTAAACTCAGGTGAATGGTTTAATAAAGCTTTAAAACTTGAATATCTTTCTTGAACATTTTCTTCCAAGTTCAGTGTATTTCGAAAATTCATTTTGGGAAAATGAGAGAACACTGCTACAATTTTTGGATAAATAAAAAAAAATTCATTTGGATTTGTCACATGGGGAATGTCATTGAGTAGTTAAGTAATAAATACCAGATAACTTTCTAACATTGATTTACACTTTCCAAGTCTCTTCTTCAGGTTGAATATTGGAATGGTTGGTAATGTAATGGACCTGAACAAAGCTGGATCAGTTAAGGCCAAATCATCCATCTGTTTCTCAAAGAAATGGATAACCACACAATCAGCTGAAATAAGTGTTTCAATCTACAAGCTTCACTGAACAGATCTGATGACTCATTTGTTTGAACAGTTAGGCCCAAATTTAAACTAAACTAACTAACTAAACTTACCTCACACTGACTGCACTCAAATGGTCTCTCCCTGGTGTGGATCTGTTGGTGCCGTTTTAGGACATCTGAAGACTTAAAAGTCTTTTCACACTGGTCACACTTGTATGGTCTCTCCCCAGTGTGGTTTCTCTGATGGACTCTCAGATCACTAATACGTCTGTAGGCTTTCCCACACTCGTCACAGCGGTGTGGTCTATCTTCAGTGTGTGTAATTTCATGAGCTTTTAAGTGAGAGTACTGCACAAATGGTTTCCCACACTGCTCACAGCAGTAAACATCCTCTCCGGTGTGCATGCGTTGGTGTGTTCTCAGAGTCTTCTGCAGACTGAAAGCTTTTCCACAAAAGTCACAGTTGTATGGTTTACTTCCAGAGTGGGTGCGCTGATGGGTAACCAGATTTCCCTTACAAGTGAAATCCTTCCCACACTGATCACACCTGTAGGGCTTAAGTCCACTGTGGGTGAGCTGATGTGTCTTTAAATTGTCCATTCGTGTAAAAGACTTCCCACACAAGTCACAACTGAACAGCTTAACTCCAGTGTGGATAAGCTGATGTGTTTTTAAGTGATCCAACCGAATAAAAGACTTCCCACACAAGTCACACCTGAAGAGTTTAACTCCAGTGTGAATCAGTTTATGGGCTTTTAACTCACCCATCCGAGTAAACGCCTTCCCACACTGATCACAGATGAATGCTTTAACCCCAGTGTGGATGAGATGATGTCTTTTTAGCTCCCCCATAAATTTAAAAGCCTTTCCACACTGATCACAGCTAAATGGCCTAACTTCCGTGTGGATGTATTTGTGGGTTCTGAGATGTTTCGTGGTGGGAAAATTCTTCCCACACTCATCACACTTGTATGGTTTAAGTCCACTGTGGAGGAGTCGATGTGCTTTTAAATTGTCCATTCGATAAAAAGACTTCTCACAGAGGTCACAACTGAACAATTTAATTCCAGTGTGGATCACCTGATGGGCTTTTAACTGACCCATCCGAGTGAAAGACTTACCACACAGCTCACATATGAACTGTTTAACTCCCGTGTGGATCAGCTTATGCGTTTTAAAATGACCTATCCGCGCAAAAGTCTTTCCACACACGTCACATCTGTGTGATTTTTCTCCACTCGCTTTTGTTGGGCAGGACTTGTCAGCCTCCTGATAGCAGTCAGGTTTTGATCCATCTTCACTTTTTTCTTCCTGCAGTGACAAAGATTAAAAACAGGCAGTGACTGAAATGCAGATATGGAGCAAACTTACACTACAAAGTCTTAAGTTTGAAAAATTAGGTTAAAGCAAATTCAAAAATATGTTGTCATGCTAGGAGCTAGCAGATAATATGTTAAAAATACGTCCACCACTGATGAGCAATTCCAGCAATATGTGTTTTCACTGTTATGCATTTGGGGGTGCTGTTGCGTATCTGGTGATACAGCACAACACTTTTACACTGGAAAATAGGTGAAGAAGATGATGCAGCATGAGCTGAAAGGAGAAGAAGACCACAGCCCTGCTCATTAACATGCACACTACAAAGCAGAGAAAATGCCCATGAAGAGGTATAGAGCTGTGGAAGCCTTGGAGTTGTTGAAGGATTCAAACTCTGATAATCCATGCTTCAATCAGTCCTCCTTCAGAATCCGATCTGAATGAAGAAGCTAATGAATCATGGGTCGATTGGGTTGAATCAGGACAGTCACAACAGTGATGAACAAACAAAGGTGAGGGGAACAATGGCGCAAAGTCATCCCCCAAATCTCATGGCAGAGTCAGATGTGCCAAACAAAAAGTGTGGCAAAGAAGATGGGCAGAGAGGAAGGGCATCCAGTGGGCAACCTGCTGATAGCAACAGTTCACCTTCAGACAGCAAAGTTTCAGTCTCTGATAAAAATGCACTTTTCTCAGGTTTTTGTTCTAAAGGACCAATGTTAAAGTGCTCGTTTCAAAAAAGGACGACTTGATATTTGAATGTATGAATCCTGCTAACTCCCAACCAACAGAGCAGTGCGTAAGAACAACACACCTTTTTAAGGTTTTTGTCCAAAATGCTGTGTTAATTTAAAAAAGAAATGAATGAATGTATGAAAGCAGAAGTTCTCCTCTTTCTTTTGATCTATTCACTGTTTTCATAACACAAAATATTCTAGAAGTCTTCAAAGATTAGTGAATATTACAACTGTCCAACCTAGAAGTGATGAATGCATGGGTGAGTTTCTCAGCGTCATTTGATATGAATTTGATATGAATTAGATATAAGATTAATTAGATGTCCTCTGATAGACTGGCAGGGCATACCCTGCCTTCTGCCCTAACAGCCCTCGGTTACACTATGACACTTTAAAGCCATTTGATGTTTGCTGTGCAGGTTTTACTGCATTTATTAAGTCGTTTTAAATTTGGTTTTGTTTTGCTTTGTTATACTTGAGATATTCTTTGTTATATAAAGTACTGGTTGATTGATTTGGGGCTATTTTTATAAAGGGCAGGAGCAGCTGACAGTTAAAGCAATACAATTTCACTGTGAAATTTTTCTTACCTTTTCTAATGGATCCATACACAGTGGCTCACCATATTCCTCTCCTCCCCTGTCAGACTCATCTTCTTCTTCTCCTCTGTCAGACGACTCCTCTTCTTCTCCCCCCCTATCAGACTCCTCCTCCTCTTCTCTGTCAGACTCATCTTTTCCTGGCATCAAACAGATCTTTATTAGGCTAACACTAATTTTCATCCACCAACCAAAATACAGTTTAACTCTTTGTAATTGATCTACAACTCATTCAAATGAAACCAAACTGATTTGATAAGAAAGGCCAGAAAAAGGATGACTCAGGGTTCGAGCCAGCAGTTCATCGCCTGGTGCTGCGCCTGAGGTGCCGTCATCCCGGGCTCAGCAGTTAGCTACCAGAACAGATTGCTATTGTAAGAGCTAGCGCTGCGACAATTAGCGTTAGCAAGCGGTTGTTCAGTACTTTCGGTCAGTACCGAGAGGGGGCTGGCTGCAGGCAAGAGGGTGCCACCGTACCTCAACTCCATTCTGGAACTCCACAGGAAGTTGGTCTTCTTCCTGAGTTTATCACTGGGAAATTGGCGAAATCACTTCCTGATCCAAAATCCAGTC
Source organism: Archocentrus centrarchus (assembly GCF_007364275.1). Taxonomy (NCBI): domain Eukaryota; kingdom Metazoa; phylum Chordata; class Actinopteri; order Cichliformes; family Cichlidae; genus Archocentrus; species Archocentrus centrarchus. The sequence continues at coordinate 60,320 of NW_022060177.1, forward strand.
CAGTAGGTGGTGGTAGTGCACCTCTAAGCTGGTTTGCCAACTGCCACTGTTTATTGGAAATTGTGGTTTCTGACACTTTTGGATAAATAAAAACTGCCCCTAGGTCAAAGTGAATCAGGAACATTATTACTGAGAATTTACTGAGAAATTAACATAAAAGGATGGTTAAAAGACATGAAAATGTAAATTAACTAACTGTAAAAAATAAAGCCGGCGGATTTAAATGTTTTAAATCTGCCGGCTACATCATGTGGAAAAAGTACAAGAAGACCCATTTCCGCCATAAAGGTCACATGACTTCTGGTATTGAACAAATTCCCGTGGAGTTCCGGAATGGAGTTGAGATATGGCGGCGCCCTCTTGCCTGCAGCCAGGTGCTGTTGGAAGCTAGAAGGAACATGCTTTCATCAACTCAATTAATGGTATTTCACTTCATCTGTCTCTTCTCTGCTCCACACTCACGGAGCAGGCACTTTTCATGCAGAGTCCTGTTGAAGAGGCCTCAGTCTTTGCTGTAGGAATTGCAGGACAAACAGAAAGAACTGCGCCGATAAATGACAGCAGTTCATGTTTTATTTATTATCCTTTCTTATCCCAAGAAATCCTAAAAAACTTTTCAGAAACAAAAAGACCTTCTGCCGCAGTGGGTCCTGGGTTCCTCCTGGTACCCTCATGTGGTGAGATGAAGAAGTTGATACCACTGACTGACCCCCACCCTCGCCTGACCTAAATCCAACAGAACTTCTGGGACATTATATTTCAGTCCATCTGACACCAGATGTCTAAGGTTGCACCTTAGACTGTCCAGTGATGCCCAGGTCCAGATCTGGGTGGAGATCCTCCAGGACACCATCCATCATCTCATTAGGAGCCCTGATGTTGTCAGGCATGCATAAAAGTACGTGGGGGCCACACAAACTACTGAGCGCCATTCTGAGTTACTGCAGTAAAAATTCAACTAAATGTTCTAATCTGCTGCATCTTTTTTTCACTTTGATTTCAGGGTCTTTGAATTCAGCCTCTATAGTTGATAATTTTCATTTCCATCAAACGCTGTGGCATCCTTTCATTCCTGACACATTATCCAGTCCATATCAGTGTAGATATCCAGCAGGGGTTTTCCCCACTGTGATCTGATGTACTCTTAGAGTGTTCGTTTAATGCTTTAAGAGCAGAGCATATTACTATAAGAAGGTGTAATTGTGTACAGTTTACCTTATAGACCCTTTTACAACCTACATCATCAAAGGATGCGTGCACATTTTGGCAATGGAAGTGAACTGCTACTCCATTCAAATCAATAAGAACAAGGAGACTGCGCAGCATTTATATGTGATTTAAAAGTGATATCAGCATCAAAATGTTTGGCTGTTGCATGTTTGACTGTCAGAATTTCTACTCTACCAAAAGCGGACTGAAGTTGTACCGAATCCAACGGGATCACGGCTGTTTAAGAGAAAACGGAGGCTTCTGTGGTTGCAAGCCATCAAATGTACTGATAAAAATTCAACTGAGGACACGATCAGAAATGCTCACGTTTGAAGCGCCCATTTTATATCAGGTAAAGTTATTTATCTACTCTGGTTATACTGGGATGTCAGGTATCTAAAGTAAACAGCATTAGCTGGAAGGCTATTTGGCTTTTACACTGTAGTGTGGCTGGCTATTTACATGTTTAGGTATCGCTGGACTCAGAGAGTCCTGATTTTTAAATTAATATTTAATCGCACTATAGATTCCAATACGCAGTCCAGTAAAAATTTGAGCAGACTCACATATGAATGGTTGCGCGTGTCTCACAGTGTGACTGGAACAGTATATATATATTTTTTCCTTGGTAAGTCAATAATGTATACAGCCGGAAAACTCTTAGCAAGCTAGAAAAGCAATGTGACGAAGTACTCACGCTGCCATGCAGGTACAATTCGCTGTGAGGACGTAGTTCTCTGACTTGTTTACAATGACCCAAGCCTCATACACAGCGGTAGTGTTTCCTTTTCTTTGACTTGGAAGAACTTCTGCCTTCAAGACACAAAACTCTGAGTCTGTATCGTGATATTTGGTGTTCAATACATGGCCGCAAACAACATAGTTGTAATACATGACTTGTATGCACGCAACTTCTCTCGGGTGTATACGCTGGGTTTCTCCACTAAATAAAGGTATATATATCCGCCCACGGATACTGTGCCACTTGCTAACGTATCACAGGGATTGGGGAGTCGTTTGCTGGTGGTCAGAGTTAATTTTTGCAGGTAGTTTTCACGATCTTTTGTTGATAATAATCCCTTCTTGTAGAGTGAAACGCTAATGAACTTCGCCATATTTCCGTTTCCAAAATGCGCACGTCATTATTGTTTACAAACAGTAAAAGGGTCTATAGCTGGGTGTGACATGTTAGTGGTCTGTGACTAAATGAAGAGTTTGTTGAAATTCAAAGAGGGCATAATGGATAAATGGATAGATTTTATATGATGTGATTTGTTACAATTGTAAACTAATGCTTTGTTACAGCGTGTCATGTGCACCTTTGTCTTGCAGCTGTTATTTGGGTATGCTTAGTGAATTTCAGCCTTAATGCATTGCTCTCCTCAGCTGCAGCACCCTGGCAGCAATGGTATGGTCAAAGGTAATCCCACAGATGCAAGAGCGGTACACAAACCACTTCAACATCCGCTTGTTTTGGACTCAGTGCTTCAGATTCATGCTACTGTCTCTGTGGTGTTTGTGCGCCTCCGCCTGTGCATTGGTTTAGGGTGAATGTGAGTGAGTGCAGTGGAAACTGTAGGAGTTAATAGAGCGCACAGCAGCTCTGATCACTTCAGACGAAGCCACTGTGTAAGTCTGCAGACGTGTGGTGCACGCTGGGCTGAAAATAGGTTACTGCAGTAACTCAGTCCGAGCAGGCTGAGCGCTGACCTTCAGCTTCGGCTAACATGCTAAGCTAAGTACAGCTAGAAAGCGTCTGCTGTGGTCGCACTGCTTATTGTCAAACTAAGAGCAAACACGAAGGGAAAGCAGAACCATGAAGGAGATAAGGAGCTGAGCTGAGGACAAACCGGGCGGACACTAACGTTAGCTCGGTTACCTTTAGAGGATCCCGGGCCGCAAACCGAGACCAGCTCCATGATGAACCTCCAGCACTTTCCCCACTCTTCAGATTAGATTAGCCCCGTGGGGATGAAGTGCGCCTCAAAGCGGCGCAGCTCAGCGGGCACAAGTACCGCAGACTGCGCGTATGTTTATAAGAGGGCTGCAGTGCATGCTGGACGCGGCTACAGGACACTCGGACAGCTTCCAGCATCCTTGTCTGGACAGGAAGTCCCAGAAACACTTACATCCGGTTACAGCTGGTTCCAGAAAATCTCTCTCTCTCTCTCTCTCGCACACACACACACACACACACACACCAGTCTGCACGCAGAGTGCATTTATGCTTCGGAGGTTACATACAGAAATACATAAATGCATAAATAAATACATCAATAAATAAAGGGGGCTGGGCGAGGGAGAATAAAAAAAAAACTTTTAGTTTAAATTCACGAAGAAAAAAACACTCCGCCCTTTTTATTTGCTCATTTTCGTGGGTGTTATATTAAGTTATATTAAAAAACATTCAAAATTTACAAGGAAAAACAAATTTACGAGAAGAAAGACACTTGGCTCCTCTTATTTTTCATAATTACAGCCAATGAAGGAAGGAAGGAAGGAGTCTGGGTGAGGAGGTGCAGATCCAACTCTGAGGAAAAACTAAAGAAATTCTAGAGGGAAAAGCGACCCTGGTACACTTTTCAAGGTTACAGCTGAAAGAAAAACCCAATAATCCCCTAATCAAAATCCAGTCATATCCGTGCATAAATATTTGAACCTTTCTGGTTGTTGAAAAACTGATTTAAAAATATTACTTAAAATACAAAATAGCTCTTGAGCACCTACTAAAATGACATTTTTCTCTTGACCAACTTTTTAATTGTCCTCCAATTCTGGCAATTCTGGAGTGACTCGATTATATTTTAATTCACGTGCCAATAATGAGACCGGGGGGGGGGGGGGTTGTTTTCAATAAATTTGGCCAGATTTCTAGAAATGAGAGCTGCTCCATCCAGAGTGGGATGGATGCCGTCTCTCCTAACAGGACCAGGTTTTCCCTGGATAGTTTCTCAATTACCTATAAAGCCCACATTGTTTTCTGGACACCACTTAGACAGTAGCAATTCAAGGAGAAAAACTGCTTCCTCTAAGCTGTTATTAAAAGAAGTTATGCTCTTTCGCTCAGAGCAAGAACAGACTGAGCTGCAGCATTAAAGTAGGGCTGACATTTAGTTCCATTTTATCAAGCTATTTTAAAAAGACCTTCACAACTTAATTTGACAGGCCTCTTTCCAAAAAAGTGGGTAGGCTGCAACCAAATAAAGTATAACACAAAATGTAATCAGCGATGGTTTAGCCTTTCTACGAGAGTTCAGGCCCAGAAAAGGTCATCTCTTCTAAATCCTTTTGACATGTGTCTTCAGAACTCTAAACGAAGTAATGTAAGCTTTACAGCTTACATTACAGGAGGAAAGCTGAGGGGTTCATCTACAGCTTCTTCCTTTGATGAGTTTGCATGTTTTCCATGTGTTGCTGGATTTTTCTTCAGGTTCTCTGGGGTTTCCAGAAACTCGCAGCTCACAAGCAAACTCACATAATTCAGCTCTTGACTGAAAAATAAAATTGATCATCTCAATATTTGTTACTTTCATCCATCCATCTGTCTGCCCATCCATCCATCCATCCATCTGTCCGTCCATCCATCCGTCCGTCCATAGATCCATCCTTCTGTCCATCCATCCGTCTGTCCATCCAGCCATTTTCCCATCATCCATCGTCCATTCGTTAATCCGTCCGTCCATTGTCCATCCATCCAACCATCTGTCCATCCATCCATCCGTCTGTCCATCCGTCCATTTTTCCATCCGGCCATCATCCATCCATCCATCCATCCGTCTGTCCATCCATCCATCCTGGAGCCTATCTCAACTTATTTGTCATTTTCTCTAGAATATGGAGCGAAGTAGATAGATAGATCTATCCAGCAGCTTATTATGCACAATAAATAGAAACAAACAATGGACGTATAAATTATACAAACTTTACTAATAATACAGACTAACAAACTATAACAACTAACAAACTGTAATAAGCTGTACAGTCGCTCTGAAAACAAAATAAAACAAATAACACTGGGATATGAATGAGTCCAGTAGTGCAATATACATATACAAAAATGCAGTCAGATGTGCAAACAATGCAGTGCAGTAATATACAGTAGTAAAGTGGTAATAATAATTGTATGTTATCGTCCCTCAAGTGAAGCATTAAAAACTCTGATGGCTCTTGGAACAAATGGTTTCTTAAATCTGTCATTGAACAGTTCTGTGAGAGCACTGAACACACTCCTGTTTTTCATTATTCTAGTGTGTAATGGGTGACTTTCATTGTCCATGATAGAGAGCAGTTTGTCCAGTGTCCTTCTCTCTGCCACTCTGTCCAGTTCCACTCCGATCACTAACCCAGCAACCTGACCAACTTATCTAGCCTCAGCGCATCTCTCTTCATAATGCTACCTTCCCAGCACGGCATAGAAGAAAATGCTGGCAACTATAGATTGGTAGAACATCCGCAGTAATTTTCTGCAGATGTTGAAGGACCCCAATCTCCTCAAGAAATAAAGCTGGCTCTGACCAGTCCTGTACAGTGTGTCTGTGCACACTGACTAGTCCAGTTTGTTGTCCAGCTGCGGACTGAGGTACTTGTAGGTCCTCACCATCTCCACATCAATCCCCCCCCAATAGAGACTGGCTGTGGGGTGGTCCAGACCTACAGAAGTCCCCCACCATCTCCTTAGTCTTGGACGTGTTCAGCAGCAGTTGGTTCAGTTGGCACCATTTCAGAAATTCATCCACTAGTCTCCTGTACTTGTCCTCCTGTCCACTCCTGACATAGCCAATGATGGCCATGTCATCTGAGAATTTCTGCATATGACACGTCTCAGAGTTGTACTGGAAGTCAGATGTGTACAGTGTAAACAAGAAAGGAGAGAGGACAGTCCCCTGTGGTGCATCGATACTGCTGATCACATTCTCAGATGTACAGTCACTCAGCCACACGTGCTGCAGTCTACCGGTGAGGTAATCCATAACCCAGGTCACCAGGTGTGGGTTAACCTGCATCCTCTTCAGCTTGCCTCTCAGTAGAGGGGGCTGTATAGTATTGAAGGTATTGGAGAAATCAAAAAACAGAATCCTCACAGAGCCACTCACCTTGTCAAGGTGGGAATAAGTCCAGTGGAGAAGGTAGAGGATGGCATCTTCCACACCCACCTTCTCCTGATAGGCAAACAGCAGGGGGTCCAGTGCATGTTTAACCAAGGGTCTGAGTAAATGTAGGAGGAGACGTTCCGTGGTCTTCATGATGTTCGATGTTAGAGCAATCGGGCCGAAGTCACTGAGTAAGCTGGAGCTGATGTTCTTTTGCACAGGAACCAGTCATGATGTTTTCCAGAGTGAGGGGACCCTCCCCAGCTGTAGACTCAGGTTAAAGATGTGCTTCAGAGGTTCACCCAGCTCAGAAGCACATGCTTTCAGCAGTCTGGAGCACACCTTATCTGGGCCAGCTGCTTTCCTAATGGGTGGGGGCTGCAAGGGTCCCACTGTCCTGAGCTGTTGAGACAGTGTGTGGTAATAATGATGGATGTTGTGGGGCTGCTACATTATCTGTGCTGATGGTCTGGGGGTGAGGTGTCTGAGCAGCAGTGGGGAGGAGGGTAGATGGCTGGACAGGCAGACATGTCCATTGTTGCTGTTACAGTTTCGGGGGGGGGGGGGGGGGGGGGGGGGGGGATCAGGCCAGACAGTAGCAGTTAAAGCAGAGACAGGGCAATAAAACCAGTTATAGAAGAGATTGAAGTCATTCGCTCTCTTCTTATTACCATCTGTTGCAATTCTGCTCTTGAGGGCAGCAGAGGGCTTGTTGTTAGCAAAACACCATACAGTTCTCAACGGAACAACAATGTCCATGCAGATGTTTATGTAGTCTGTTGTGCAGTGTGTGATCCCCTCAATATCCTCTCCAAAGAGGTTCATAATAAATATAGTTGTCCACTAGATGGAGACAAACACACACACATGAATGCAGAGCAGTCACTGAATTAGTGACTGGACATTAAATTTAGGAATAAAAAGATTATTAGATTATTTTAACACAAAAAAAAAAAGATTATACCCTGTAGATAGCAGAGTTTGGACTCTTAATTTTTGCCTCAGACTTGACGAAGACGTGTAAAGTACACAGATGAGTCTCAGAGCTGAGGCAAATCAAACATTTCCTGCTGCATCAAATCAACATTCATCTGATTTATTGATGGATACTTATGCGATCTGGCTGGCTGATATTTTCTAAATGCTTTCAAGGTTTCTTCTTTTTAGAAGCTTCAGAAAAAAATAATGAATGTTGCTGCCACTCACACACATGCTCATGATGATCTACACTAATGCTAACTAATGATGTCTGTCATAAACAAGCACAGCTGTACAGTGCATCCCTATCTCATGGCAAAATGTAAAATAGTCATGAAAATTTCATGTATTCATTGGTGCCTTTTTATATGAGGAGTAGTTTAGTTTGTATTGTCTCTGTTTTTTCAGATTAAGATGATGCAGAGGTGAAGGACAAGGATCAACAACTAGATGATGAGGGATTAACCCTAGGCTTAGGACAAAAAGGCAAAAATCCACAAAAGAACTTAAAAAGTGCAGAAGAAGAAGAAGAAGAAGAAGAAGAGAAGAAGAAGAAGAAAGAAATTACGGCTCAAATGAATTCTTTGGTTTGGAAACTAATAAATGAATGTAAATGTTTTTCTTTCTGTGATTACTTTGAAATCTTTGGTGAGATTTTTTCAGTCTGACTGATGCTCTGATTTGTGTCCTGCACTGTAGATTAGATCTGGAGCTCTGTGGAACATCTTCATGTTGGACTTTATCCACATTTATTGGACTGAAACTCTCTTTGGTGCATTTAAACAGGCTCTATTTCACCCTGCAGATTATGTTGATACATCTATCAATAGTTTGGTATTTCATACAGGAGTAGGTCAGAACCTGTGAGCAGATTGTGGTGACAGGCACACATCTCACAAGCCTGAATGCAGCATCTGCATGCACGCATCTGTATTGTGACAGGGTTGGTCTTTTGTTAATTAAAAAACCATCTGGATGTCTGCATGATCAACAAGAAGGCTGTTATTTTCTCTCAGAGTTGTCCTGCTGCTGCAGGAGAATAACTGATTTCATTTTATTTACTTCTGTTTCATAGAAGCAGCTATGCAAATTTCTGAGCACGGCAAAGTCTTTTGGAATTCTAACAGGTGATGCTTTACTTGTGATTTTTCATGTTCAGAAATCTGATCAAAAATGTGATTTTAGTGAGCCAACACTCTCAACTTGCACCTCTAACACTTCACTTAAAGAGGGCGCTGTAGTTTAATATTTGGCAAAATGGGAGTCAAAAATGAATGGTTCCTCACATGTATTTACACAGACCAACTACAGTATAACATTATGACCACCCTTCTAATATTGTGTTGGTCCTCCTTTTGCTGCCAAACAGCCCTGACCCATTGAGGCATGGACTCCAGTAGACCCCTGAAGGTGTGATGTGGTATCTGCACCAAGATGTTAGCAACAGATCCTTTAAGTCTGCAAGCCGTGAGGTGGGTCCTCCATGGCTCAGACTGGTTTGTCCAGCACATCCCACAGATGCTTGATTGGATTGAGATCTGGGGAATTTGGAGGCCAAGTCAACACCTCAGACTCATTGTTGTGCTCCTCAAACCATTCCTGACCCATGTTTCCTTTGTGGTAGGGAGCATTATCCTGCTGAAAGAGGCCACAGCCATCAGGGAATACTGTCTCCATGAAAGGGGGCACATGGGCGGTATGTGTCTCATTAACATCCACATGATGGCAGGACCCAAGGTTTCCCAGCAAAACATTGCCCAAAGCATCACACTGCCTTTGCTGGCTTGCCTTCTTCCTATAGTGCATCCTGGTGCCAGGTGCTCCCAGGTAAGCAACGCACACACCCGGCCATCCAGGTGTAAAAGAAAACGTGAATCATCAGACCAGGCCACCTTCTTCCATGGCTCCGTGGTCCAGTTCTCACATGTCCATTCTTGGTGCTTTCAGTGGTGGACAGGGGTCAGCATGGGCACCCTGACTGGTTTGCAGCTATGCAGCCCCATACACAACAAACTGTGATGCCCTGAGTATTCTGAGACCTTTCTATCAGAACCAGCATGGATGTTTTCTGCAATTTGATCTGTTGAATCGAACCACATGTTTCAGCTTTCAATACCCAGGAGCATCAATGAGCCTTGGCTGCCCATGACCCTGTCTCTGTTCCTTCCTTGGACCACTTTTGATAAATACTGACCGCTGCAGATGGGGAAAACACCCCACAAAAGCTGTCGTTTGGAGATGATCTGTCCCAGCTGTCTCACCATCACAATGTGGCCCTCATCAAACTCGCATAAATCCTCCTGTTGCCCATTTTTCCTGCTTATAACATCAATTTTGAGGACAAAATGTTCACCTGATATATCCCACCCACTAACAGGTGCTATGATGAAGTGTTTTCCACTGCACCTGATAGGTGTATGTCACTATAGTAAAGACTTTGTGTTTTTTAAATTTAAAATTAAATTTACAGCTTCAATTCTGGTTCCAGTCATCTAAACACAAATTAAAGCCTAAACTTAAAGAAAAGGCAGCAGGTCAGCTCCTGTGGGAATCAAACCTGTGACCTGCAGCCTTAGAGAGGACTCCTGTGATGGATCCTTTACTCTGTGTTTCTTAAAGGAGACACAGAACCAGCTCATTATAACCTTTAAAAAAATTAACTTAAAAGTTTTTCACACAGAGGATCAATCAGTGGCCTTTGGTGACTTTTACAGAAAGGTAAGCAGAGATGATGACCACCATGTCTTTTATTTTTTATATACTTCCTGTCTGTGGAACTATAAAATAGTATCACTTCTGTTGTCATCATCTAAATATTTAAAATTAGCTGGCAATGTCATGCTGGTTTATTTTTATTTTTTTTTTGTAACCAGTTCTTTATTAAAAACATAAATAAAATATAATGAAAACACTTCAGTCCACATGAACCTGCAAGTTGTACTCAAAGTATTCTGCAGAAAATAGCTCCCCATCAGTATTATATGCATACATTTTCCTGCTGCAGATGTTAAAGGTTGAATTGATTTTAAATACTTCATATTGTGTTTAATCCACAGCCATGCATCACATTCTATAAAATATGTTTGCAGTGTGGCTGTCCTGTGATGATCTCTATCATGACAGTAATTGATAACACACACAAGGGGGGAGACTCTGATACGCTTCACACTGTGTGGACTTGCTGAAAAACAGGTGGCATGCTGGGAAATAATTGATCCTGCTGAGAAGTGGACTGCAAGTCATTGGTTTGAAAAAAATAAATAAATAAATAACTTTATCCAGAAGTGATGATATGACTCACTCATCTTCTGTTTTTGAGTTCTTCGAGTTTGTATTTATTTATTATCATAATCTTTTATTCTTTATTGTTTAATATTTATTTTAACTCCTGTTTTCTCTTTTCTTTGCCACAGATCACTGCTGGGTGAGATCAATTTCCAGCACTTATTTAAATAATATTAAGAATTACATTACCATCACCAGAGTTTTATTTGTTTTATACACTTTATGCAGCTTTATGGGGCATCCACACAGGAATAGACCAGCAGGGATTTCAGTGACTCATAGCGAAGATGTGTGTACTAACAATTATTGATGCTAAACGGGTGGGTCAGGAGTTAAACTTTGCTTAAATTTGAGGTGAGTGATTCAGGTATCTACCATCTAGAGTGAAGGATACTGCTGACTGACCCTGTGGTAAATATGTTAAGTGTTAACTACTGTGAGTGATTCACGACAGGCAAAGCACTCCTGGAGCTTTAAATTTAAGCAATCTTAAGGCAACAGAATGAGAACTAGCAACTCTGAGGCTGAGGCCACGGTTCTCATTCAGAAAAGGATGGAATCCACACTTCAGGTTAGGAAGTAGCTGCTGCCCATAGTGGAGGAGTTCAAGTATCTGTTTGAGTGAGGGAAGAGAGAGCAGAAGATTGGCAGATGGTTGGTGTGGCATAGGCAGTAATGAGGATGCTGTAATGGTCTGTAGTGATGAAGAGAGAGCCGAGCATGACAGCGAAGCTGTTGATTTACTGATCGATCTATATTCCTACCCTCACCTCTGGTCACAAATTCCAGGTAGTGACCAAAAGAATGAGATTGGCAGTGCAAGCTGTGTAAATGAGCTTCCTCTGAAGGGGGTCTGGGCTCAGCCTCAGAGACAGAGTGAGGACCTGGTTGTTTGATAAGAGCTCAGATTCTGTATCTGACTAGGATTCTTCCTGGGTTCCGATTAGGTGAGTTTTTTGGTGAGGTGAGGTGAGGTGAGGTGAGGTGAGGTGTGAGGAGGCCCGGACAGATCCATTCATGGTTGCGAGGACTATGGTTACACTGAGGAGCAGGAGAGGTGGCTGGGGAGAGGGAGATCTGGTCATCTCTTCATAGACTGCTGCCCACACGGCCCAGAACCAGATTAACTAAGACTAACAGCGGCAATGCGCCGGTTACCTGCCCTTACTTGCCGTAAACAGCTGAACTAACGCGAGTGTATAGCCGCGGAAACGTCTGGCCATATGCACTTTGAATTACCGTAATTATGTCCTATCGAAAAATTCAAATGGTTTCTAGAAGCTAGAAATTGTGCTTTACACCACAATATAGGGTTATTACAGTAAAAGTCCGCCAAATGGCGGCAACCTTTGAAGTTACGGGCTCACCGGCGGGCCTGGTAAATAAAAGGTTAATGTTGCACTCTGAATTAAAGAGGATAAGTCACATAAACTTAAGTACTAAACATGATGGTGTTAACAAACCTTCCCTGAGCTGGTTTGCCGAGGTGTCTTCTTCCTGTTAAAAGAGATGTTTTTTCTTTCTTCCCACTGTCAACCAAGTGCTGCTCATAGGGGGTTGTTTTGACTGTTGGGTTTCTCTGTATTATTGTAGGGTCTTTGCCTTACACTATAAGTGCCTTGGGTCGACTGTTTGTTGTGATTCGTCACTATATAAATAAAAAGAATATAATTGAAAATTTTTTTGCACATTTGTCACGCTTTGCAAAGTAGGTGGAATATCCACAAAGTTTGGTTACACAGATTATGGGGCATGTACATGAGGTCCTGTCAGTGTTCCTGGTAGCAGATAAACTGCAACTGAAGGTGAACACTAGATCACAGCTGTAAGCCTTATGTGTAGAGTTTTTGCATGTCTATGCATGCAAACGTGCGTGTCCCTGGCCACCACAGAACGAGACAAACGGGAACTGGGGCGTAACCTCGCGATGATCCACTCCTCCGTCTCCCCTTTTCCAACTCTCTCTCTCTCTCTCTCTCTCTCTCTCTCTCTCTCTCTCTCTCTCTCTCTCTCAGTGCTTGGGGACGATCAAGCGGTGGGGATGATGGGAATCCGGCCGGTCAGCCTACCGACTCACCGAAACGCAGCCAAACACTCAGCGCAGACTGCACAACTTCACTCTTTCCCTCCTTCTCATAATTTATCCAAAAGAAAATAAAACCAACAGCTGGAGCCTAGAGAGGACTTTTATTTTATTTTTTTAATGATCACACCTGAAAAGGATAAGATTTTTTTTTTTTTTTTAAATCTCCTTTCCTGATTTGGATGGGTGCTCTTTTGAGGATTAAGGGGAGTCAGTGAAGAGCTGAATCCGCTCCAAGGGGATTAAGAAGTTGGGGAGATGCTGGAGGAAGCGGAGCAGGCGGACTGAAGTAACCCGGTGCGCACTTTCCTCTCCCCGGCTGGACTGAAGCGCTACAGTCCGCTCCCATTTGCGCTGCCGGTGGCGTGGAGGGGACACTTCTGCGCTCCATCCTTCTCCTCATTTATTTCATCATCATTATCACTTTCCCTGGATTAAAAAACAAAAAAACAACAAACAACAACAACAAAAACAAAAAAAAAAAAAACAGAAACAGAGCCACCATCTTCTTCGCTGAGATTTTACTCCAAACACTTCAGCGGAGTTTTTCCGCTCATGGATCCGCCACTTTGCGCCTCCTCTCCGGATGGGATTTGGCAGCAGTGAGCGGGACGTGGCGGAGCGGTGATGCTGTGACAAAAAGCGAGAAGTAAAGCAGCAGTTTTTCACGCAGGAGTTTCACATGTGAGTACCTCCTTTTCTCATTAAGCTCGGGAATGTTCCTGCGTGAGTGAACTCTGACCTTTTCAGCAAAGCACCTGCCGCGCAGCAAAGAGTACTTCTGTTATTTGCAAATATTGGATTCGTATTTATTTCCCTTGTGAACATGATCATAAAGCGACTTTAATCAGACTGACGGTGTTCTACTGAATTTATGGGGACAAAACTCATTAAAATGTCCAAGCCTCGTATTTATTCTTCTATAAATGCGCTGACATCAACCAGAAACATATTTCTGGAGTTTAAAGGTAATTTAATGTCTCATCACCTGCCTTAAAGCTCCCGTTTTTATCATTTCCACACAGATTGTGCTTTTTATGACGCAGAGGTCAGCCCCTAAACTCGCAGTTAAAGGAGAAATTCAGAACGCTTTATCCTCCTCCACCTCTTCTTCTCCTCCTCTGTTTTGAGCCACTTTCGCCCCCCAGAGACTCCGCTTCCCCTGTTCCTATGCAACCCCGTTCCTTCTCGGCCGTGCCGAGCCGGTTAGAGCCGTGCCACCACTTTCCATTAATTAAACGGCTTTGTTTTTGTAAGAGGAGGCTCGTTTGGGGGCTGTGCTGGTAGTTGCTGGTTGTCATATT
>NW_022060178.1:0-72408 GCF_007364275.1 Archocentrus centrarchus
GGTTCAAACAAACACCTTGCTAATGCTCGCCAGTGTCCAGCTGCTAAAGCTACATGTAACCTCTGCCAAAAAGTTGGTCACTTTGCTCGTGTCTGCTGCTCATCTAAGACAAGACAAGTTCGTGAAGTTCAGCTACCAGATCTAACTGTGCTATATTTGGGAGACACTTTGCATGCATCAAAAACCCTACAGTGTGACATTGAATTAAGCACGCCTACTTCACCTACCAAGACCCTTCGTCTCACTGTCGATACAGGCTCTGCAGTTTCCATACTGCCTCATCAAACCTACAAAGAACACTTCAGTGGAACACCACTGTGCCCCCCTGACCTCCGCCTAGTTACTTATACAAAGAAAACAATCCCTGTACTAGGCTGCTTACAAGTTGAAGCAAGTAGGGAATTACTACTACGCCAGCTACATTTTTTGTTGTAAAACAGGGAACTCCTCTTCTTGGCCGTGACTTGATGGAGACACTGCACATCTGCATCGCTGGAGGTGCTGTTCTTCCTCCATGCACTGCCCCTGCTGCTCCCGTGATGACAACAGATGGATCACCTACATCGCCCATCCCTGCTGCTCCTGATATAGGCTGTGAAATCCTTTGTTCATAAAGTAAAACTAGATCCTTCAGTTAAACCTGTACGGCAGAAGCTTAGACGCCTTCCTTTCGCAGTGAGAGCTCCAGTTGCAGCCGAACTGGACCGCCTCCTGAAAGCTGGAGTCATTGAACAAATCGATGCATCACCATGGGTTTCACCAATTGTGGTAACAGGACGTAAAACAGGAGGAATACGACTGTGTGCAGACCTCCGTGAACCAAACAAAGCTGTGATCACAGACTGCTATCCTCTGCCACATGTGGATGAGTTGTTTGTCAGTTTACAAGGTGCCACACTATTTTCTACGATTGACCTGGCCAATGCGTACTACCAGCTGCCTCTGCATGAAGATAGCAGAGATTTAACTGCATTCATTACACATGAAGGTCTCTTCAGATTCCGCAGAGTTCCTTATGGACTTGCCTCCGCGCCCTCAGCTTTTCAAAAAATGATGTCTGAGATTCTCCAAGGTCTTCCTGGTGTCCAGAATTACCTGGATGACCTCATCATCTACGGTAAAACTCCTGCTGAGCATGACAGCAACCTGAATGCAGTGCTTCACAAGCTCAAAACTGCTGGCCTGGTGCTAAATGAAAACAAATGCCACTACAGAAAGACATCTTTACGCTTTTTGGGTCATGTCATAACAGCAGATGGCATTCTCCCAGACAAAGAACACATTGATGCTGTTTTGAATGCTCCTCCACCCACTGATGCTGCTGCATTGAGGTCCTTCCTTGGGTTGGTGTCTTGGTATTCCAAGTTCTTGCCCAACTTTGCAACTATTGTGGCTCCAATGCGTTCTTGTGGAAGTGGAACAAGCAACTATGTATGGACCACTGAAGCACAGAAAAGCTTTGAAGAAATTAAGCAGCTTCTGGTAAACAGCCCTGCTCTTGCACTGTTTAATCCTAACCTACGCATCGTGATATCCACTGATGCCAGTGATTATGGACTGGGTGCTGTTTTTGCCCAAGTTCAGCCTGATGGAACAGAGAAGCCTGTGGCCTTTGCTTCCCGCACACTTTCTGCACCTGAACAAAGTACTCTACTGTCGAGAAGGAAGCACTAGCATGCGTGTGGGCTACAGAGAAATGGAGAACATATTTATGGGGTCGACGCTTCACCCTTCGAACGGACCATCAAGCTCTGACACACTTCTGAGCACAAAAGGAATGAACAGAGCTGGAATGCGCATTGCACGATGGTCTGCCCGCCTGTTGTGTTTTGACTATGATGTCGTTTACCGACCGGGTTCTCAGAACTACACAGCAGATTGCCTATCACGCCTGCCTCTGCCGGTGATTTCGGATCTGGTACCAGACGCTGATCCAGAAATGGTAGCTCAGATTTCTGCTACTCTGTCTGCTCTTTCTGTTACTGACTTTGATTCAGCTTGCTCCTCATGTCCTGAACTGACAGGTCTGCGTGTGCAAATGGAAAAAGGCTGGCCCGCCTCCATTAAATCAGTCAGTGATTCACTTGCTCCTTACTACAAGATCAGAGATGAACTCTCCACCTACAATGACTACATTCTCAGAGGTACACAGACTCATCGCACCACTTTCTGTCAGACATGCACTGATTACACTTGCACATGAAAGTCACCAAGGAATTGTGCGCACAAAACAGCGCTTGAGAGACCTCTACTGGTGGCCAAAAATGGACTCACAGGTTCAGGCTGCCATAACATCATGTGTCATGTGCCAGTCCAATGACAAAACTGCTCAGACACGCCCTGCCCCCCTTCAGCCTGTACAGCTGCCAGACGGGCCATGGAAAAAACTTGGACTTGACATTGTAGGACCGTTTGACACGGCTGTTCCTTCCTGCAGATTTGCCATTACACTGACTGATTATTATTCTAAATGGGCCTGAGCTTGCTTTCTCACACACTGTAACTACGAATGACGTTGTTCAATTCTTATCATCGGTTTTCAGTCGTCATGGCAACCCTGAGAACATTGTGACAGACAATGGCACTCAATTTACATCTGAAGCCTTGCATCATTCCTCAGAATAGAGGAATATCTCATACCAGAACATCTGTCTACTATCCAGCTGCCAACGGGGCCGTCGAAAGGTTTCATCGCGCCCTCCGCACCTGCATTCAAACTGCGATCCAACAATCTACACCGTGGAAAGCCACTGTGTTAGAATGGCTACAAGTATATCGTGCAACGCCTCATGCCACCACCGCCACCTCTCCATATGAACTTCTCTTTGGTAGGAAAATGCGTACTAAACTGAACATACTCCCCTTGTCTCCTGCCACATCTCCACTACATGACAGGGCACAACGTGAAGTCCTGAAACATCAAACCAAAATGAAACGCTACACTGATGCCAAACGCAGTGCAAAGGTGCCTTCATTCCAGATAGGTGAGAGGGTGAGGATACGGAATCCACTGCACGTTCCAAAAGGTCACCCTAGGTTTACCCCTCCTGCAACTGTCAAAAAGATTAAAGGTAAACACACCTATATGCTGAGTGATGGAAGGAATTGGAATGCATCCCACCTTGCACGCTGTGCTCCAGTTGCTGAACAGGATCCTACTGCTACAGGACTGGAAAATGCCCAGCACGATTCACATCCTCTTCGGAAGCTTCCACGTGCAAAATATAAACCTAGTTGGCACAGAGATTTTGTCATGTCATAAACATTGTGTAGAAACATGTTGATAATTGTTACCTAAGATTATAGAATGGTTGAGAAAATGCTATTACCGCCGTTGGTTACAAAAGTCTTCGTTAAGTATTGACATGGGTTAATTTGTTCACTACAGGAGTAAAGTTGAGAGGACATTTCATTAAAATTACAGGATTACTTTTTGTTACTAGTACCTTTGATGTACAATGCTGTTGCTACAATGTGCCGATAATTTTCAAATGTATTTTCTTAATGGGTTAGCCTCTTTAGTAAATTCTGTTAAAGTATTCCTTGGGAGGAAATTCAAACCTTAAGAAGGGAGGAAATGTTGTGTTATGTAGCGTCATGCCACTCCACGCCACTAGGTGGCGCTGCTGATAAAATGAAAATGGTAGGCAGAGTGAGAGTGAGAGTGAGAATGAGAATGTTTACATATACCTTACGGGACTGTGCTCCTTTGTTTTAGTTTTGTGCCTGATGTGCTACGTTGAATAAATGCACTGAGATATACAAGAACGTGCTTTACTTGTCACACTACTACACACACACAGAAAATCAGGACCTCCTGGCTTTTCAGGCTTCCTTCTTGCCACACCACCGATTTACCTGATGATGGAGGGAGACCGGTAACAAAGTCCACTGCGATGTGAGACCAGGGGCGTCGTGGAGTTGGACGTCCATACAGCAACCCAGGAGGCGGTGAACTTGAAGACTTTTTCGGGGCACAAGAAGCACAGGCTGATACATATTGTCTTATATCCTTCCGCATCATGGGCCACCAAAACACGCTGTAGAAGTGTGACTGTTCGACCAACACCAGGATAGTAAGAGAACTTGGAGGCATAGGCCCAGTGGATTAAATTGGTTTATAGAATATAGGAACAGCAACTATCAAGGGCAGAATAATCCCGGCCACAACATAAAACAATCCCCAAACCGGAGACGGAAAGCCAACAAGGGGAAAAACACAAAACAACCTCCAAACGGGAGACGTCACTTATCTTATCAGAGGAGAAAAGAAACCCTACCAAACAACCCTCTGGAGCCCCGGATCACATCTGTGGTCAGCCTACAGACAAACCACTCTCCACAGGAGTAACACTACAGTGTCTCGAGCCACCAAAACCCAGACAGCTTCCACCACCACTCTCTGCATCTCCTCCGGACCGCCTCCTATCCCGCCTCTTTATATCTTGTGGCCCTGATTTGGTGGAGACGCCCCTGCTGTACAGAGAGAGAGAGACACACACAGACAAAACGGCACGCAGCCGTAACACTACAAAGTTTCACTTATTACCAATGTTGTTGTTATGAGCTGTTTTGTAAAAGGAAAAAAAATATTTTAATTTGGTGCACAGAATATAGGAACAGCAACTATCGAGGGCAGAATAATCCCTACGTTGCTGCGGACTGAGGGCAGTCTACCCCGACGTCCTAGTGGTTAGGAATGCTACTTCTGTTATTGTTACTCCAAAGTTTCACTTATCACCAATGTTATTGTTATGAGCTGTTCTGTAAAAGGAAAAAAATTGGTTTAATTTGGTGCACAGAATATAGGAACAGCAACTAACGAGGGCAGAATAATCCCTACGTTGCTGCGGACTGAGGGCAGTCTACCCCCGACGTCCTAGTGGTTAGGAATGCTACTTCTGTTATTGTTACTCCAAAGTTTCACTTATCACCAATGTTATTGTTATGAGCTGTTCTGTAAAAGGAAAAAAATTGGTTTAATTTGGTGCACAGAATATAGGAACAGCAACTATCGAGGGCAGAATAATCCCTACGTTGCTGCGGACTGAGGGCAGTCTACCCCGACGTCCTAGTGTTCAGGAATGCTACTTCTGTTACTGTTACTTCTGTTACTGTTACTCCTGTTATGTCCCGCGGGCCTAGGGGACAAGGGAGCAACATACAATCAAGAAAGAACCAAATGAATCCAGATTCGTTCATAAAACAAATAAGGTTTATTTAAGAAAAAAAACCAAAAACGGCCACAACATAAAACAATCCCCAAACCGGAGACGGAAAGCCTATAAGGGGAAAAACACAAAACAATCTCCCAACGGGAGATGAGAAGCCAACAAGGGGAAAAACACAAAACAACCTCCAAACGGGAGACGTCACTTATCTTATCAGTGGAGAAAAGAAACCCTACCAAACAACCCTCCGGAGCCCCGGATCACATCTGTGGTCAGCCTACAGACAAACCACTCTCCACAGGAGTAACACTACAGTGTCTCGAGCCACCAAAACCCAGACAGCTTCCACCACCACTCTCTGCATCTCCTCCGGACCGCCTCCTATCCCGCCTCTTTATATCTTATGGCCCTGATTAGGTGGAGACGCCCCTGCTGTAGAGCGAGAGAGGGAGAGAGAGACACACACAGACAAAACGGCACGCAGCCGTAACACTACAAAATTTCACTTATTACCAATGTTGTTGTTATGAGCTGTTCTGTAAAAGGAAAAAAATGGTTTAATTTGGTGCGCAGAATATAGGAACAGCAACTATAGAGGGCAGAATAATCCCTACGTTGCTGTGGACTGAGGGCAGTCTACCCCGACGTCCTAGTGTTCAGGAATGCTACTTCTGTTACTGTTACTTCTGTTACTGTTACTCCTGTTATGTCCCGCGGGCCTAGGGGACAAGGGAGCAACATACAATCAAGAAAGAACCAAATGAAACCAGATTCGTTCATAAAACAAATAAGGTTTATTTAAGAAAAAAAAACAAAAACGGCCACAACATAAAACAATCCCCAAACCGGAGACGGAAAGCCTATAAGTGTCACGGCTGTGTGCGGGCAAGGCAGGGAGGACCCCAGTGCAGGACACGGCGAGAGCAGGTTCGGAGGGAGGTTTATTGGATAACTCAAACAATTACAAAACAGAAAACTCAAAAGCAGACACTAGGAACTCGAAGACAAAACACACAGGCCAAAACTGACCAGGACCCGAACAAGGAACAGAGGGAAAACAAAGGGCTTAAATATACAGAAGGGGATTAGGGCAAGTGGAAACAGCAGGGGACGACAGGTGAACCAAATGAACCTAATGACAAGGGGAAGCAAAACTAAGCACAAAGCACAGGAAACAGACCGTCAAATAAACAGGAACTGAGTAAACATAACAGACGCAGACCTAACACTGAAAACTTAAGGGAACATACACAAAAACAAGGGAGACTAAACAGCATACTCAAAACAATATATAAGAAACACAACCTGAAA
Source organism: Archocentrus centrarchus (assembly GCF_007364275.1). Classification (NCBI taxonomy): domain Eukaryota; kingdom Metazoa; phylum Chordata; class Actinopteri; order Cichliformes; family Cichlidae; genus Archocentrus; species Archocentrus centrarchus. Next base: position 6,483 of record NW_022060178.1, read on the forward strand.
AATACAACAAAAGAAAGCTACACAAAAGAAAATCAAAAACGCTGGGCCACCGGCCCAGGATCATGACAGTACCACCCCCCCTCAAGGGCCGGCTCCAGACGGCCCAAAACCCGAAAAACAAAAGCCACACCAGGGCGGGCGTGCGGGGGACCAGGTCGGAGGGCTCGAGACAAAACAAAACAAAATCCCCAGGAGCAACAATGTCCAAAAAACAAACCAGGAATGAAACAGAAGGCGGCAGCACACGGCTGGAAAAAAGTCCAAACAAAAGAAAACACAAGTCTGGAGGCCGACCGCTTCCCAGCGGCGGCGACGAGGACGAAGGCGAGCAGGAGGCCGACCGCGCTCCCAGCGGCGGCGACGAGGACGAAGGCGAGCAGGAGGCCGACCGCGCTCCCAGCGGCGGCGACGAGGACGAAGGCGAGCAGGAGGCCGACCGCGCTCCCAGCGGCGGCGACGAGGACGAAGGCGAGCAGGAGGCCGACCGCGCTCCCAGCGGCGGCGACGAGGACGAAGGCGAGCAGGAGGCCGACCGCGCTCCCAGCGGCGGCGACGAGGACGAAGGCGAGCAGGAGGCCGACCGCGCTCCCCGCGGCGGCGACGAGGACGAAGGCGAGCAGGAGGCCGACCGCGCTCCCAGCGGCGGCGCCGAGACAGGACAGGAGGCTCGGACAGAGCATGACTTTCCAGCACGGGTTCTGGCTGAGCAGCACACACAGGCTCTGGTGCAGGACCCTCTGGCTCATGGCGCTCGGGCTGAGCGGAACCCTCCGGACGCTCGGACTGAGCGGGACGCACGGGCTCTGGCGCAGGACCCTCAGGACTCTCAGGATGCTCGGACTGAGCGGGACGCCCGGGCCTCTGGCGCAGGACCCTCAGGACTCTCAGGACGCTCGGACTGAGCGGGACGCCCGGGCTCTGGCGCAGGACCCTCAGGACTCTCAGGACGCTCGGACTGAGCGGGACGCCCGGGCTCTGGCGCAGGACCCTCAGGACTCTCAGGACGCTCGGACTGAGCGGGACCCCCTGGCTGCATTGCAGGGCACGCAGCCATCTCCTCCGACGACTGGGGCTGCTTTGCAGATGGATCGGGTGAGTCTGATGGTGGTGGTGAAGACAGATGAAGTGCAGGTGCAGGCTGAGGCGGAGCAGAGGAGGGAACTAAGGGAGTGACCAAAGGGACCGAAGGGGAAGGAGCTGAGGTGATAGGAGGGAGTGAGGGGACTAAAGGAACCAAAACTGAAGGGACCGAAGCTAAGGGAAGTGGAGCTGAGGGCGCTCAAGGAACTGAAGCTGATGCTGAGGGAGCTGGGACCAAAGGGACTGGGACTGAGGCTGCAGGGGTAACCAAAACTAAAAGAGCTGACTGAGTGGGAGGCAGAGCTACAGGGGTTGACTGAGAGCTGGGGAGAGCGGAGGCTGGAGCTACAGCTGACTGGGATAGAGCGGAGGCTGGAGCTACAGCTGACTGGGATAGAGCGGAGGCTGGAGCTACAGCTGACTGGGATAGAGGGAGAGCCACAGAGGCTGACTGAGTCCCTGCTGCTGCAGCTAACGCTGAAAACTGATACAAAGGCTTGGACCTAACTGCCCCCACCCGAGGAACAGGAACGGGTGCAGAGGTCAGCCCGTCCGTGGCTGCCCCCACCCGCGGAACAGGAACGGGTGCAGAGGTCAGCCCGTCCGTGGCTGCCCCCACCCGCGGAACAGGAACGGGTGCAGAGGTCAGCCCGTCCGTGGCTGCCCCCACCCACGGAACAGGTACGGGTGCAGGGGAAGCTGGAGCTAAGGGAGCAGGGCGAGCAGAGGGAGCTGGAGCTAGGGGAGCAGGGCGAGCAGAGGGAGCTGGAGCTAGGGGAGCAGGGCGAGCAGAGGGAGCTGGAGCTAGGGGAGCAGGGCGAGCAGAGGGAGCTGGAGCTAGGGGAGCAGGGCGAGCAGAGGGAGCTGGAGCTAGGGGAGCAGGGCGAGCAGAGTTAGCTGTGGCTAAAGGAGCTGGGGCTAAGGGAGCTGGAGCTAGGGGAGCGGAGGGAGCTGGAGCTAAGGGAGCTGGGGCTAAGGGAGCTGGGGCTAAGGGAGCTGAGTGAGCGGAGGGAGCTAAGGGAGCTGAGTGAGCAGAGGGAGCTAAGGGAGCTGAGTGAGCAGAGGGAGCTGAGGGAGCAGAGGGAGCTAAGGGAGCTGAGTGAGCAGAGGGAGCTAAGGGAGCTGAGTGAGCAGAGGGAGCTAAGGGAGCTGAGTGAGCAGAGGGAGCTGGGTCAGAAGGAGCTGTCAAGGCTGGTGTGGGCATAAAGGAGCGTGGTCGTGGCTTGGGGGCTGCTGCAGCTAGCAGCTGTGACGGCTGAAGAGGAGGCTCTGAAGCTGGTGGCTGTGACTGCTGAACCAAAACTGCCCCCACCCGAGGAACATGAACGGGTGCAGAAGCGGGCCTGGCCTTGGCAGCTTCCACCCGCGGAAACAAAACGGGTGCGGGTACAGAATATCTCTCAGGGAGACTGCTCACAGTCTTGTCACTGGCCAGTTCATTAAGAACATTGTCAGCCACAGTCTTCATGCCTCGAGTCTTACCATGAAATGTTGGTGCATCCACCGACTGCACAATGTCCATAACAAAGTCCTTAACCATGGCAGGCAATGAGTCCAAAAGCCACGGAAAACTCGATACCAAGCCATGTAAACTGTGTGAAATGGCTCTCTTATTCCCTTCCTTAGGCAGTCTTTGCCATTCTTCACATAGTTCATACATATAGTCCAAAATGTCCTGCAACATCTCATTGTCCGAATTATCAGTCTTAGAATATGAAATGTCCTTATCTCTAGCTGGCACTGAAGCTGAAGTGGAGAGACCAGTGTTTACTGCCTGTTTGGAAAACTCATTTTCCTTAGTGGCCACTTTATTAGGAACAGCGACAGTAAACTCAGTCTTTGAATAAGGCAAAACAGCAGAGTTACTCACAAAGAGCCCGGTGCCGCCACACACGGGCGAGTGAGCAGAATCGTCCTGATGCTGCACAGACCGCACAGTGATGCCGAGCTGGTGCTGTGCAGTGCTTACGGGTGCGGCAGGCAAAGGCTGCTGATTCCCTCGTCGAGAGCCATGCTTCTTTCTCCCAGAAGCGAGCGGAGGCTGCAACGAGGTGATGGCCGGCATTCTCTGCGGTGGCGGCAAAGAGAGGTAGCCACCCACTGTGATCGCCGTCGGAAAGAGCGGAGGGGTTGCAGCTGGCGGAGCGAACAGCTGCCGTGGCGAGGCTTGGGCTTGAGGCTGAGGTGGAGCGCGACGTTGCTGGGACTTTTGCCAGCTTGCTGGCCCGCCCAGGGCCAGGCGAGTGCCATAAAACTCAGACCTGCACCCCAGGGCAAGCCAGGGCTTCCACCTAATCTTCTCATCCCGGTAATACTCCATTACTGCTTGACGCTCCTGTAGAGTGCTGTCCGCGAGGTCCATTTCTGGGTTCGGGTCCTACTGTCACGGCTGTGTGCGGGCAAGGCAGGGAGGACCCCAGTGCAGGACACGGCGAGAGCAGGTTCGGAGGGAGGTTTATTGGATAACTCAAACAATTACAAAACAGAAAACTCAAAAGCAGACACTAGGAACTCGAAGACAAAACACACAGGCCAAAACTGACGAGGACCCGAACAAGGAACAGAGGGAAAACAAAGGGCTTAAATATACAGAAGGGGATTAGGGCAAGTGGAAACAGCAGGGGACGACAGGTGAACCAAATGAACCTAATGACAAGGGGAAGCAAAACTAAACACAAAGCACAGGAAACAGACCGTCAAAATAAAACAGGAACTGAGTAAACATAACAGACGCAGACCTAACACTGAAAACTTAAGGGAACATACACAAAAACAAGGGAGACTAAACAGCATACTCAAAACAATATATAAGAAACACAACCTGAAAAATACAACAAAAGAAAGCTACACAAAAGAAAACTCAAAACGCTGGGCCACCGGCCCAGGATCATGACAATAAGGGGAAAAACACAAAACAATCTCCCAACGGGAGATGAGAAGCCAACAAGGGGAAAAACACAAAACAACCTCCAAACGGGGGACGTCACTTATCTTATCAGAGGAGAAAAGAAACCCTACCAAACAACCCTCCGGAGCCCCGGATCACATCTGTGGTCAGCCTACAGACAAACCACTCTCCACAGGAGTAACACTACAGTGTCTCGAGCCACCAAAACCCAGACAGCTTCCACCACCACTCTCTGCATCTCCTCCGGACCGCCTCCTATCCCGCCTCTTTATATCTTGTGGCCCTGATTAGGTGGAGACGCCCCTGCTGTAGAGCGAGAGAGAGAGAGAGAGACACACAGACAAAACGGCACGCAGCAGTAACACTACAAAGTTTCACTTATTACCAATGTTGTTGTTATGAGCTGTTCTGTAAAAGGAAAAAAATTGGTTTAATTTGGTGCACAGAATATAGGAACAGCAACTATCGAGGGCAGAATAATCCCTACGTTGCTGCGGACTGAGGGCAGAATAATCCCTACGTTGCTGCGGACTGAGGGCAGTCTACCCCGACGTCCTAGTGTTCAGGAATGCTACTTCAATTACTGCAAAGCAAGTAGTTTATCAAGATAGCTTGGATACGTTACACCATATGATATTGCAGTAATTCAAATGTGGTTCTAAAAAAGGTATGATACAACGTTATGAGAGCTTCAAGAGGGAGATAATGTCGGAGTCTATAAAACAAGCCAACCTGTTTAGATAATTTAGTTGTCAATTCATCAATATGCTTTTTGAAATTTAAGAATTCATCAATATATATTCCTAGAAATTTTGTGTGTTGAACTCTTTCAATGATCCATCTGTTAATCTTGATATGTACATTTTCAATATTTTTACGGTTATGTGCTGGACTGTCTCAGGAGCATCTCTGCACAGCCTGCACCTGGGGTCCTGCCTGGTGTGGTACAAACCCAGCCTCTACTGATCTTGTGCTTAGAGCTTGCTCTTGTGCTGCCATGATTAGTGCCTCTGTGCTGTCTGTCAGTCCAGCCTTGTCCAGCCATTGGTAGGATTTCTCTATGTCAGCCACTTCTTCTATCTGCCGGTGGTACATGCTTCACATAGATATTGTGAAGGCCTTTTCCTCCATAAAGATAAACAAGAGTCAGGGACCAGGTAACATCTGTGGTTGTCTGCTCAAATCATGTGCCAAACAACTATTTTTAATAAGTCTTTACAGACTCAGCATGTCCCCAAATGTTGGAAGGACGCTGTAGTCGTCCCTGTTCCAAAGAGCAATTGTCCAAAAACTTTGAATGATTTTAGAAACATTGCTCTTACATCCATTGTGATGAAATCATTTGAAAAATTGGTGAGGTCTGAAATTTTAAAGAAGACAGTGTGTGACGTGGATCCTCTGCAGTTTGCCTACAGACCACACTGAGGAGTAGAGGATGCCACAGTCACCTTAATGAATCTGCTTCTTAAACATCTTGAGGGAAAGGGAACACATGCAAGGCTTTTATTCATTGATTTCTCATCTGCTTTTAATACCATTCAACCCCACATTGTCACACAGAAGCTTTTAGAACATTTTACTTTAAGTTTTATTCTTGTGGGTTGGATTTTAGATTTCTTAACAAACAGAACACTGAGAGTGAGAGTGAATGGCTCTCTGTCTGATCAGGTCTGTTCCTCCACTGGCTCCCCACAAAGATGTGTTCTGTCACCTCTTCTGTTCATTCTTTATACAAACGTGTCGTAGCAGCAGGGAGGACAGATTCATTTTAAAGTATGCAGATGATTCAGTTATTGTTAGTCTGCTGACAGGCAGTGAAACTCACCATGGTCCAGTCATTCAGGACTTTGTTCAGTGGTGTGATGAATCTTTTCTGCAGATGAATATCCAAAAAACTAAAGATATGCTCATTGATTTTAGGAAACTCACTCAGGCACAGGAACTCACTCTTATAAAGGGTCAGGCAGTAGAATGTAACATATAAATAACATATAAATATCTTGGCACAATTATTGACAGTAAACTGACTTTTGAGGCAAACTGTGAAGCTGTATAAAAAAAGGGAATCAGCATCTTCATTGCCTCAGGAAACTGTCATCTGTCACCTGTTATTGGTGACAGCAGTGTTACTGACAAAACACTGCTGACCCTGTTTTATCATGCTTTTATTGAATCAGTTTTATCCTTTTGCTTAGTGGCATAGTTCGGTAATCTGCCTCTTAAAAATAAGAATTACCGGAACCAAATAGTACAGTGGTGCCGTGAGCTGACGGGAGAGCTGAAGTTACATCTAGAATCTCTGTACTCTGGGCAGGTACAGAGGATCTCCAGATCAATCTTAAAGGACACTTCTCACCCTTTGCACTGTGAGTTCCAGCTTCTCCCGTCAGGACGCAAATATAAAATGCCCAAATATAAAACCACGCGTTTTAAAAGTTTTGTTCCTACAGCCATAGGTTTTAACAAATTTTAACCCCATGCTGTGTTTTTTACTAATTTTTTTAAATGTCTCGTCATGTTTTGTTTTTTATTACATTTGTTCATATTTGTTCTTATATGGGGTATTTGTTTTTAACATGTTTTGTCTTAGTTTTTTTTTCATGTCTGTATTGTTATTAACCGACTCACTATACTGCACAACAAATGCACAACACACACACAGTGAGGTGCCGCTAAAACTGCTAGAGTGGAAAAAATTATTTCATATTAACTCGTTAACTGGCCGCACCAAAATCACCTGAAAAAGCTACGTGATGGCCTCTGGTTACTATTGGCTCTAGAAAACCCATTTCGTAGCCTGTTAACTGGCCACATCCCGTCCGCCAGACGTACGTAATGCATATAGCAGGCTAGACCCTCCCATTTTGATTGACACCTCATTCGGCCAATCATGTTAAGAAATGGTTTTTCCAGAGCCAATAAAGTCATGTAGCTTTTTCAGGTGATTTTGGTGCGTCCAGTTACATGATTGACCGAATGAAGTGTCAATCAAAATGGGAGGGTCTAGTCTGCCATATAAAACGCACTACATACGTCCGGACGTGGCCAGTTAACAGGCTGCATAAGCTGATAAACAGGAAATCAAAGGACATTTGATCTGTAACTTCATTACATTTTAGTTAGTTTTGTAAACACACAATGCCGTTCCAGTTAGTTATCCTTTTATCTTTTAATTACTGTTCTTTATTTTGTTTAACAAAAAAATCTTTTTCAATTTTAGTTTTTGTTGTTTAGTTCATTTTCGTTAATGATAATAACCTTGGTAATCACCAGCGGAAAAGTGGGACTGACTACCTAGGACCCCAACAGCAGAAAGGACTCTTGCAATGGAATGAAAAGTTTGTTTATGTTAACAATTTTTATTTCAAAGCAACTTATAATAATTAAATACATTATTCCAAAAACAATGGAGGCTCTGATGTTACTCTCAACACTTAAAAATTATGCACAATGATTTAGTCCAATCTGCACTTGGACTCACCTTTACAGCACATCTAATTTATCTTATACATGTGACTGCTAATGCACACTGAGTTGTCTTTCCCCAAAGCAAAATTGGGATGTCAAAAAAGGAAAGAAAGGAGAGGGAGAAAAAGCAAAGTCAGGGAAATCAGTTGTTAACAAATTTCTTTCCAAAGAAAGGTGAGCAGAGCACAAAAGGTTAAGAAGGGTTCAGCTATCACAAGTTGGTAAGACAGTGAGTCAGTGTCAGATGTGACGCTAGCAGAATAACCTTGCACAAATTAACACCATGAAAATACATGGTCCTCAATTTCAGAAACAGCCAGAGAGAGTGAAGTAGTAACAGGTCCTTCCTCAAATGATGCACAAGATGTGACACAAAGTGAGCTCATATGGGCCGTGGCCCCATGGTGGGCCACAGTAATAACAGAAATTCAGTTTGAAATTACTCATTACTAATTTACATAAATGTATTTATTTATTTAAAAAAAGTGAATTAAAACTAGCAACAGGAGGTGGTTAGTTTGTGATTTTAATCATTACTGAGCTAAATTTACTGCTCTTATATTGAAATTTGTGTCCCAGTGGCAAGTGGGTCACTTATTGACATTAGCACTTTACATATGACTGGATAATATTCATATCCAACAGCCTGTTCTGTTTGTTTTTTATTTTCTCTTGTATGTTGAAGACAGAATTCTAGCCAGGATCATTTCACATGCTGGTGCTATGAGACAACTGGGGGAAGAGGGCCCCAAGGGATTTTCTGGCTTTTAAGTGAGCCTCAGCACTCTTGACTTTGGAAATGGCTTTTTTCTTCATTTAAACACATTAGTATTCAAAACAAATGGAAATGTGTTGTGATATGCTGCACAGTCAACTGTCCTAGCGTGTGGTGAGTTCACTGATTGTTTTATGGGCATTTTTGATGGTTCTTCCAGAAGTGCATTTGTGAGGTCAGACACTGATGTTGGAGGAGAAAGCCTGGCTTTCAGTCTCTGCTCTAATTCATCTCAAATGTGTTCTATCGGGCTGAGGTCAGGACTCTGTGCAGGCCAGGCACGTTCTTCCAGACCAAACTCGCTCATCCATGTCTTTATGGACCTGCTTTGTGCACTGGTGCGCAGACATGTTGGAACAGGAAGGGGCCATCCCCAAACTGTTCCCACAAAGTTGGGAGCATGACATTGCCCAAAATGTCTTGGTATGCTGAAGCATTAAGAGTTCCTTTCACTGGAACTAAGGGGCCGAACCCAAGTCCTGAAAAACAACCCCACACCATAATCCTCCCTCCACTCAAATTTACACTTGGCACAATGCAGTCAGACAAGTACCGTTCTCCTGGCAACCACCAAACCCAGACTCATAGCTGCGGTGAGTGATATTGTAGCTGTGATAGAGAAAAGAAGGGGGCCCACCGAGACTGCTTCTGTATAGGCCCCAGAGTTCTTTGCTATGCCACTACATGTGCACCTGCATAAACAGAGAAGAAAGTATGTATACAGAAAACATTGTTAAACCAAGAATAGTGTAAACATATAACTATACATAAATAATATGTAATATATAAATATAGTAAAGAGCAAAGGTGAATATACATGCAGAAAAATTATCTCTAATGTAAGTAGTTATAAATGGACACAACATTTAAAAAGTACACTTTCCCTCTGAAACTGGCCAGAGAAGGGTTCCCTATTCCTTATGTCCAAGGTCTACAGATCCCACGCATTGCTAATACGTCACTACGGTATGAAATACACCCAAAATGTGAGTTCAAAAACATGAGGAGCAAACAATGAATGTTTCAGCTTTCTCTCACTGTGTTTGTCTTTTAGGAAGTTATATTCAGATGAGAACGGGAACCTGCTTAAAATCGGTGATATTGTGAAATTTGAGAAACTGGCTGATACTTTGGAGATGATTGCAAAGCAGGGGCCAGATGTGTTTTACAACGGAAGCATAGCAGAGGATTTAATCCATGACATACAGCAAGCAGGTATCATCAGACAGGTTTCATCCTGCTCTCTTTTCTGATCATTTTCTATGTCTGCCAGACACAATGATCTAATTACAAATGAATCAATCAATTGGCTCTGCAAAGCTCTGCCATGATCCCTCACAGGCTACACTGTGAGCTACTCTGATTAAAGGTCTTGATTATAAGATGCGTTAGCAGAACCATTTGTTTCAATGTGTTTCAGGAGGAACACTCACACTGCAGGACTTGGCATCATATAAAGTTACAGTGACTGATGCGTGGACTGTTCCTTTGGGAGAGTACCAGATGTACTTCCCCCCACCCCCTGCAGGAGGAGCCATCCTTAGCCTCATCCTCAACATCATGAAAGGTTCCTGTCAGACACTGACTGCAGAGCTGCTGCTCACCTACACTTTGAAATCACAAAATGAGGCTTGTTGGATCATTTTGTTTTGAACTGAGCTGTTGATCTTAATGCTTTTATTGGTTGTTGTATTTAGCACATAGTGTCTGTTTCATGAAAATGATCCTAAGCAATCATTAAAAGTGTCATACACTGAGAATGGATCTTTAAATCTAAGAAATAACAGTTGTTTTTATTTTTAGGATATAAAATGAATTCAGCACCCATTACGACTGATGAAAAGACATTATTTTATCACCGTTATGTTGAAGCTTTAAAATTTGCCAATGGATTAAAGAAACATATTCAAGATCCAAAGTTCACCTCAGACGAAGTAAGTATCAGAAAATCCTCCAGAGTAAATTCATGTGTAGGTTTGCACCTGCTTTATTAGATGCAGTATGACCATGTCATGATGTGTGACAGGAGCAGGGTGACCCCAAAAGGCAGGAATCACAGGCAGATGTAAATGAAACGTGGTTTACTGAGAGGTGATGAATGAATAGAGCTATACAGATCTGGACAGTAGCAAGAACTTAAAAAAACAAATGAGCAAGGTGACACAGCGGAGGAAACATAGACAACACAACAAGGAACAGACACAGACTGAGCACTTAAATACACACACTAGGTAATCAGGGAACAGGCAACAGGTGAGGGGCAAAGCTTAATATAATTAACCAGACGAGACATGGGGACACAAAACTAAACACAAATCACCAGGAACACAGGACTATCAAAGTAAAACAGGAAACACACAGACACAGGACAGATGCAGGGGAGACAGGAACAAAAGGAACTAAACCAAAATTAACAAGACAGGAAACTAAGATGAATAATCAAAACCCAAAACAAACTAGGATATAACAAACCTCAGTGAAACCAGAACTAAACACAAAAAGCTGGGGACATGGCCCAGGACATGACAGTTCATTTTTAAGTAGTTACATTTAGTTATGGCTTAAACAGGGGTGGAAGAAGTTTTATAGATGTATTTTTTTTTTTTTAACCTTTATTTATACAGGTAGTCCCATTGAGACTCAGTGTCTCATTTGCAAGAGAGACCTGTTTGTATATGTGTTATATCAGTTTATCCTCATTATTAATGCTGTCATATTGAACACATTCAGTTGTACTAAATTCATATATATATATATATATATATATATTTCATAGACCTGGTTGCTTGTTTCTGTTGCAAACCAATAAGTCGTCTTTTGAAGGAGGACAGGCTCAAACAGACAGGAGTGGAATGGAATGTTCAGAAGTGATGTCACAATGTAACTTATAGTGCTTTCTAGAACGTGGCACATGAAAGCACTTTCTTTAGGCTGACAAGATTCATGTCACCAAGGAACCTGAGTGTGTAAACACAAACTTCTTGGAGCTGCAAACACCGACATTTTGTTAAACAAGAACAGAACCATCATTGAAAATATTTGGTGAGTACTTAATGGATAGTTTTAAGGTCATTTACGTTTGTTTTTTAACTCACAATTTGTGTTATGCCCAAATATTATCCCAAAATCTTGTGGCTGGCTGTTTGCTGTGTCCTTCAACCTGAACACAAAGTGTAGAAAGTTCAGTTTGAGTCTTTGAGATGTGTGGTAGAGCAGTGAATGAAGCCATTTGCATGATTTTAACAAATTAAAAGAAAAAAATACAAGAATTTAATTTAAAATTGAACAAAAAGGGCAGCAGTATTATCAGAAAAATATCTGTAAAGCAACAGCATATGTCACACAGTGTACATATGCAAAAGCATATGTTAATCCACTTTGGGGATGATTTAATCTCCAACAGTGCATCATATCATTAGTTTGTAACAGGAATCCATGTAAAACGTTAATCTGCAGAGTAACCTGTTGTAACAGCTGTTAAATGTACAATATTTCCCTCTGCAATATAGTTCGGTTATCAAACCATACATATACTGTATACACAACTGAAAACAAATCAATATTGTGTAACTATGTATAACTGGGTAACTGCATGTGTAACAGTGCATTATATTTGACTCTGATTGTGTTACAGAACAAAGTACAAAGTAAAAACTGTGGCTAGTTTTCAGTTAGTTTATGAATACAAGACTTTTAAAGGTATTTGACTTCTTTTTTTAAATACTTAAAGTTTTAATTAAACACTCTAAAACTAACTGATTGTAGCAGGTAAATTACCTGCCACAATGAGTTAGTTTTAGAGTTCTCACATAATACTTGTCCTTAGTTTAGTTCTGTGTGATGTCTGTCCCATTCTAAGAGGATCAAAACATCCTATGAATGTGTGCCACAGGATCCCAAACAGGCTTTTTATTTTTCTGCACAAACCGCACAGAACCCCCACCCCACCCTGTCACGGCACACTTTGAATCAGCTCATGGCTCACAAGTCAAATGTGTTTGTTTTTAGGGCAAAAAGAACAGGAAAGTCCAAAGCACAGGTAAGAAGAGATTTCTGGAAACCACAGTGATTTTGTTTTTCATATGAAATCGGTGAAAACCAGTCAAAAACGGAATCTTACTCGATCAGAACAAAGATTGTAAATTCTGTGCATTTCAACAGATGACAAATATATTTGGGAAATATTTTTAGGCCTTACTGAGACTTGTTGAGCAGTTTGACTACTCCTAAACATTCAAATTAAAACAATAGAAACCGGCTCACTCAGACCTTCAGGTGAAGGTCAGCGTTATTACAAATGTTTAAAACACTGTAAATTTTACCACCATGACAAAACAAGTGTCCTCCAAAACAAAAGAGCTGATGTACAGAACCTCGTCATGTCCCAAAGAATCACTATGACTCTCATATCAAATGTCAGTTTATTCAAAATTTCCAGTAAATGTTGCTTACAGCAGGTTTAAGAATCAACATCTTGTCTTGGAGGTGTATTTAAGAGTCTCAGAAGACTCACTGCATTTTGTTTGTGTTGCAGCATCTACATTGAAACCTGTGCAGGAGGCTCAAGAGCCCAAGTGGGCAAGTGCCAGTGAAACATTTCACTTACCACACACAGAAAATCAGGACCTCCTGGCTTTTCAGGCTTCCTTCTTGCCACACCACCGATTTACCTGATGATGGAGGGAGACCGGTAACAAAGTCCACTGCGATGTGAGACCAGGGGCGTCGTGGAGTTGGACGTCCATACAGCAACCCAGGAGGCGGTGAACTTGAAGACTTTTTCGGGGCACAAGAAGCACAGGCTGATACATATTGTCTTATATCCTTCCGCATCATGGGCCACCAAAACACGCTGTAGAAGTGTGACTGTTCGACCAATACCAGGATAGTAAGAGAACTTGGAGGCATAGGCCCAGTGGATTAAATTGGTTTATAGAATATAGGAACAGCAACTATCGAGGGCAGAATAATCCCTACGTTGCTGCGGACTGAGGGCAGTCTACCCCGACGTCCTAGTGTTCAGGAATGCTACTTCTGTTACTGTTACTCCAAAGTTTCACTTATTACCAATGTTGTTGTTATGAGCTGTTTTGTAAAAGGAAAAAAATTGATTTAATTTGGTGCACAGAATATAGGAACAGCAACTATCGAGGGCAGAATAATCCCTACGTTGCTGCGGACTGAGGGCAGTCTACCCTGACGTCCTAGTGTTCAGGAATGCTACTTTTATTACTGTTACTCCAAAGTTTCAATTATTGTCAATGTTGTTGTTATGAGGTGTTGTGTAAAAGGAAAAAAAATTGGTTTAATTTGGTGCACAGAATATAGGAACAGCAACTATCGAGGGCAGAATAATCCCTACGTTGCTGCGGACTGAGGGCAGTCTACCCCGACGTCCTAGTGTTCAGGAATGCTACTTCTGTTACTGTTACTCCTGTTACTGTTACTCCTGTTATGTCCCGCGGGCCTAGAGGACAAGGGAGCAACATACAATCAAGAAAGAACCAAATGAAACCAGTGTGGAAGTTAACCTTGCGTGGAAAAACGAACGGGAAACTTCTCACTTTAAGACTCTGTGAGTCGTGTTTATTAACACAGGAAAAAAGCTAGCCAAAAAACCAACAGCAAAAACAACGTCATCGGGACTCTTAAAGAGACCGCGACCATTACATGAATCACAACATTAAAGACGGTGAACAAACAACCTAACCATAACCATAACCATAACCGGACATGTATACAAAAGTGAATTATGCCATCAGTGTTGATAGCACTACACATGCCCCCCCAGAATTCACTACAACAGAAAACCTGAAGAAGAAAACATCAACGGCGTGGTGGGCGAAGCAAACGCCCGGCACGGCTCCGCCGAACGGGAGGAGGCAGAACCGCGTCCTCAGCGGCCGGCTGAGGGGCTCTGCTGCGGCATGGTTGAGGGGCAGGCGGAACGGGAAAAGGGGGCCTAGTCAGGGGCCGACCTCGTTTTGGGGGCAGCGCCAACTCGACCGGCCCAGCCGGATCTAGGTGAGCTGGTTTAAGGCGGTCCACGGATATAGTCTCCGCTTTGCCCCCCACGTCCACCACAAAGTGCTTGTCTCCAGTGCCCATGACACGGAAGGGGCCCTCATAAGGCGGCCGGAGGGGTCCGCGGCGACCATCTACTCGAATGAAAACGTAGCCCGTAGACTGCAGGCCCCTGGGGATGTGAGAGTTCGGCAAACCATGGCAGGAAGTAGGAAGTGGAGCAAACCGTCTGGCATTGTCCAACAGGCTGGAGCGCTGGAGTGCAGCTGACCAAGGGGTCGTGGTGCTGGGGACGAAATCCCCAGGGACCCGCAGCGGCTGGCCATAGACCAGCTCCGCGGAGGAGGCCTGGAGGTCTTCCTTAGGTGCTGTCCGGATGCCCAGCATGACCCATGGGAGTTTGTCCGCCCAGGAACTGCCCGTCAGGCTGGCCCGCAAGGAGGCTTTCATCGACCTGTGAAAACGTTCACAGAGGCCATTACTCTGGGGGTGGTAGGCCGTGGTGCGGTGGAGTTTAACCCCCAAGCTCGCTGCAACAGCATTCCAAAGTTCAGAGGTAAACTGAACGCCACGGTCTGAGGAAATGTCTGAAGGGGTGCCAAAACGGGACACCCAGGTGCCAATAAATGCCCGTGCCACATCCGCTGATGTTATGGATGAGAGAGGAACAGCCTCCGCCCACCGTGTGGTCCTGTCGACCATAGTGAGCACATGGGTGTAACCCTGCGAGGGTGGAAGTGGGCCGACTAGGTCGATGTTGACGTGGTCGAATCGCCGTTCCGGCACTCGAAACTGTTCCAGTGGCGCTTTAGTGTGGCGGTGTAATTTGGCACGTTGGCATGCCACACAGGTGTTTGCCCAGTCCCTCACGTCCTTTTTAAGTCCATGCCACACAAACTTGGCTGCCACCAGCCGTTGTGAGGCCTTGGTTCCAGGATGCGAGAGGCCGTGGATGGCATCAAAAACGGGTCGCCTCCATTTCGCAGGCACCACAGGCCTAGGAGGGCCCATGGAGATGTCGCAAAGCAGAGTGGTGCCAGCCTCGTCGAATGTCACATCTTGTAGGCACAGCCCAGTATTGGATGAACGGCAAGCCTGCACTTCCGTGTCTGTGGCCTGGTCAGCTGCCATGCTGCCGTAGTCCAAACCGAGGTGCACCGCCCCTGCGATAGCACGGGAGAGGCAGTCTGCGACATGGTTGTTCTTTCCGGAAAGGTGTGCAATGTCCGTTGTGAATTCCGAAATGTAAGTCAGCTGCCGTTGCTGCCTGCCGGACCATGGCTGAGTGACTTTGGACATGGCGAAAGTCAGAGGCTTGTGGTCCACAAAAACGGTGAACTGGCGTCCCTCCAGCAGCGAACGAAAGTGTCGGATGGCGAGGTATACACCAAGGAGCTCCCGGTCGAAGGTGCTATACTTCCGTTCGCTGGGGCGCAATTGCCTGCTGAAAAAGGCAAGGGGCTGCCAAGCATCACCCACCCACTGTTCGTAAACCGCACCGACTGCGTAGTCCGAGGCATCCGTGGTAAGTGCGATTGGGGCGGAGGAGGCTGGATGGGCCAACATGGCGGCCTTAGCCAAGGCTGACTTAGCGTCGACAAAAGCCTTGTCTCTTTCCGGGCTCCAGCCCACAGGCTGTCTGGGTGTGCTGCCTTTCAGGGCCTCGTATAAGGGTCGCATGGTTTGGGCGGCCCCAGGGAGAAAACGGTGGTAGAAATTAACCATGCCTAGAAACTCCTGCAGGGCTTTGACAGTGACTGGGCGTGGAAAAGTGGTGATGGCCTCGACTTTTGACGGAAGAGGAACGACCCCATCCTTCGTGACTCTGTGCCCCAGAAAGTCTATGGTGGACAGGCCAAACTCGCACTTGGCTGGATTGATGATGAGCCCGTGCTCGGTCAGCCGCTCGAACAACGTGCGAAGGTGCACAAGGTGCTCTGAAGGTGATGAACTGGCCACCAGGATGTCATCCAGGTACACAAACAGGAAAGGGAGATCTCGTAGCACAGAGTCCATGAGCCGCTGGAAAGTCTGAGCAGCATTCTTGAGGCCGAATGGTGTGCGCAGGAACTCAAATAATCCAAACGGTGTGATTACAGCTGTTTATGGGATGTCGAGAGGGTGTACGGGCACCTGATGGTATCCTCTGATCAGGTCCACCTTTGAAAAAATGACCGTACCGGCCAGGTGCGCTGTCAGGCGTTGTCGCGTCGTTGAGCCGTCGGTAGTCCCCGCAAGGACGCCAGCCCCCTCCGGGTTTAGGGACGAGGTGAAGGGGGGAGGCCCAAGGGCTGTTGGAGCGTCGAACAATCCCCATACGCTCCATGGACTCGAACTCCGCCTTGGCCACGGCAAGCTTGCTTGGCTCGAGGCGCCGAGCACGAGCGTATACAGGCGGGCCAGTGGTGTCAATGTGATGCTCGACACCGTGCTTGGCTGTGGAAGAGGAGAAGGTGGGCTGTGTGAGTGCTGGAAACTCAGCAAGCAGATGCTGGAAACTGTCCGTGACAGAGAGCAGGCTGGAGAGGTGTACTGCGTCAGAGGCTCCGAGCGTGCATGCATAAGAGCAGAAGGTAACGGCGTTGATCAAGCGCTGATTTTTAACGTCCACCAACAGCCCATATGCACACAAAAAATCTGCCCCTAAGAGGGGAACAGCGACTTTGGCAGTCACAAAGTCCCAGCCAAAGCGTTGCCCCCCAAAACACAGTTCAACATGTCTTGTGCCGTACGTACGGATGGGGCTGCCATTAGCGGCTTCCATGGGGGGGCCGTGGGTGTCAGCTACAACGTCCACTTGTGAAGCAGGCAGGAGACTGCGCTGCGCCCCTGTGTCGCAGAGGAAACGCCGGCCGGAAATGGAGTCGTGGATGAAGGGCAGCCTGCCGACATGGCCGACGCTCACGGCCACTAACGAGCGCCGGCCTTGGCGTTTCCCACCCCGCTGAAGCTGCAGGGAGAGCGGCATCGTTTGGCCTTGGAGCCAAACCTGGCATGGTAGTAGCACAAACCGGAAGACGGCTGCCGACGCGGGGCTGCTGCTGCGACGAGCGTGTGATCATTCCGTACTTCGGAGAAATCACCGGCAGGGAGGGAGGCAGCCGCGCAAGGCTGCTGACTAGCCAGGAAGCACTTGTCGGCTTCCGCAGCCAGTTCTCTGCAATCAGTGCTGACAGTGTTGGCTAAAGCGGCTCTCACGTAGGCAGGCAGTTGGCGCAGGAAAAGGTGTACGAAAAGGAAATCCGGCTTATTGTCACCGAGCAGAGCGAGCATGCGGTCCATGAGCTCCGAGGGCTTGCTGTCACCGAGCCCTTGAAGAGAAAAAAGCCTATTGGCCCTCTCGGCGTCGGACAGTCCGAATGTTTGCAGTAAGTATTCCTTCAGAGTTTCATACTTTCTTGTTGGAGGAGGGTGAGTAAGAAGGCTCACCACTCTCGATGCCGTAGAACTGCCCAGGGCCGATACCACGTAGTAGTATTTAGTTTCGTCGGCGGTTATCTGGCGTAAGGCAAACTGTGCCTCAGTCTGAGCAAACCAGGCTGAAGCAGACGATTCCCAGAATTCGGGTAGCTTGAGAGACACAGCGTTGGCGGTCATGGTGATCTGGATACGTCCAGTAACAAACGTCGGGGTCACCAGTGTGGAAGTTAACCTTGCGTGGAAAAACGAACGGGAAACTTCTCACTTTAAGACTCTGTGAGTCGTGTTTATTAACACAGGAAAAAAGCTAGCCAAAAAACCAACAGCAAAAACAACGTCATCGGGACTCTTAAAGAGACCGCGACCATTACATGAATCACAACATTAAAGACGGTGAACAAAAAACCTAACCATAACCATAACCATAACCGGACATGTATACAAAAGTGAATTATGCCATCAGTGTTGATAGCACTACACCAGATTCGTTCATAAAACAAATAAGGTTTATTTAAGAAAAAAAACCAAAAACGGCCACAACATAAAACAATCCTCAAACCGGAGACGGAAAGCCTATAAGGGGAAAAACACAAAACAATCTCCCAATGGGAGATGAGAAGCCAACAAGGGGAAAAACACAAAACAACCTCCAAACGGGAGACGTCACTTATCTTATCAGAGGAGAAACGAAACCCTACCAAACAACCCTCCGGAGCCCCGGATCACATCTGTGGTCAGCCTACAGACAAACCACTCTCCACAGGAGTAACACTACAGTGTCTCGAGCCACCAAAACCCAGACAGCTTCCACCACCACACTCTGCATCTCCTCCGGACCGCCTCCTATCCCGCCTCTTTATATCTTGCGGCCCTGATTTGGTGGAGACGCCCCTGCTGTACAGAGAGAGAGACACACACAGACAAAACGGCACGCAGCCGTAACACTACAAAGTTTCACTTATTACCAATGTTGTTGTTATGAGCTGTTCTGTAAAAGGAAAAAAATTCGTTTAATTTGGTGCACAGAATATAGGAACAGCAACTATCGAGGGCAGAATAATCCCTACGTTGCTGAGGACTGAGGGCAGTCTACCCCGACGTCCTAGTGTTCAGGAATGTTACTTCTATTATTGTTACTCCAAAGTTTCACTTATTACCAATGTTTTGTTATGAGCTGTTCGGTAAAAGGAAAAAAATTGGTTTAATTTGGTGCACAGAATATAGGAACAGCAACTATCGAGGGCAGAATAATCCCTACGTTGCTGTGGACTGAGGGCAGTCTACCCCGACGTCCTAGTGTTCAGGAATGTTACTTCTATTATTGTTACTCCAAAGTTTCACTTATTACCAATGTTTTGTTATGAGCTGTTCGGTAAAAGGAACAAAATTCGTTTAATTTGGTGCACAGAATATAGGAACAGCAACTATCGAGGGCAGAATAATCCCTACGTTGCTGTGGACTGAGGGCAGTCTACCGCGACGTCCTAGTGTTCAGGAATGCTACTTCTGTTACTGTTACTCCAAAGTTTCAATTATTGTCAATGTTGTTGTTATCAGCTGTTTTGTAAAAGGAAAAAAATTGGTTTAATTTGGTGCACAGAATATAGGAACAGCAACTATCGAGGGCAGAATAATCCCTACGTTGCTGCGGACTGAGGGCAGTCTACCCCGACGTCCTAGTGTTCAGGAATGCTACTTCTGTTACTGTTACTTCTGTTACTGTTACTCCTGTTATGTCCCGCGGGCCTAGGGGACAAGGGAGCAACATACAATCAAGAAAGAACCAAATGAAACCAGATTCGTTCATAAAACAAATAAGGTTTATTTAAGAAAAAAAACCAAAAACGGCCACAACATAAAACAATCCCCAAACCGGAGACGGAAAGCCTATAAGGGGAAAAACACAAAACAATCTCCCAACGGGAGATGAGAAGCCAACAAGGGGAAAAACACAAAACAATCTCCCAACGGGAGACGTCACTTATCTTATCAGAGGAGAAAAGAAACCCTACCAAACAGCCCTCCGGAGCCCCGGATCACATCTGTGGTCAGCCTACAGACAAACCACTCTCCACAGGAGTAACACTACAGTGTCTCGAGCCACCAAAACCCAGACAGCTTCCACCACCACTCTCTGCATCTCCTCCGGACCGCCTCCTATCCCGCCTCTTTATATCTTGCGGCCCTGATTTGGTGGAGACGCCCCTGCTGTACAGAGAGAGAGACAGAGAGACACACACAGACAAAACAGCACGCAGCCGTAACACTACAAAGTTTCATTTATTACCAATGTTGTTGTGAGCTGTTCTGTAAAAGGGAAAAAAATGGTTTAATTTGGTGCACAGAATATAGGAACAGCAACTATCGAGGGCAGAATAATCCCTACGTTGCTGCGGACTGAGGGCAGTCTACCCCGACGTCCTAGTGTTCAGGAATGCTACTTCTGTTACTGTTACTCCAAAGTTTCAATTATTGTCAATGTTGTTGTTTTGAGCTGTTTTGTAAAAGGAAAAAAATTGGTTTAATTTGGTGCACAACATATAGGAACAGCAACTATCGAGGGCAGAATAATCCCTACGTTGCTGTGGACTGAGGGCAGTCTACCCCGACGTCCTAGTGTTCAGGAATGTTACTTCTATTATTGTTACTCCAAAGTTTCACTTATCACCAATGTTGTTGTTATGCGCTGTCTGTAAAAGGAAAAAAATTAGTTTAATTTGGTGCACAGAATATAGGAACAGCAACTATCGAGGGCAGAATAATCCCTACGTCGCTGCGGACTGAGGGCAGTCTACCCCGACGTCCTAGTGTTCAGGAATGCTACTTCTGTTACTGTTACTTCTGTTACTGTTACTCCTGTTATGTCCCGCGGGCCTAGGGGACAAGGGAGCAACATACAATCAAGAAAGAACCAAATGAAACCAGATTCGTTCATAAAACAAATAAGGTTTATTTAAGAAAAAAAAACAAAAACGGCCACAACATAAAACAATCCCCAAACCGGAGACGGAAAGCCTATAAGGGGAAAAACACAAAACAATCTCCCAATGGGAGATGAGAAGCCAACAAGGGGAAAAACACAAAACAACCTCCAAACGGGAGACGTCACTTATCTTATCAGAGGAGAAACGAAACCCTACCAAACAACCCTCCGGAGCCCCGGATCACATCTGTGGTCAGCCTACAGACAAACCACTCTCCACAGGAGTAACACTACAGTGTCTCGAGCCACCAAAACCCAGACAGCTTCCACCACCACTCTCTGCATCTCCTCCGGACCGCCTCCTATCCCGCCTCTTTATATCTTGCGGCCCTGATTTGGTGGAGACGCCCCTGCTGTACAGAGAGAGAGACACACACAGACAAAACGGCACGCAGCCGTAACACTACAAAGTTTCACTTATTACCAATGTTGTTGTTATGAGCTGTTCTGTAAAAGGAAAAAAATTCGTTTAATTTGGTGCACAGAATATAGGAACAGCAACTATCGAGGGCAGAATAATCCCTACGTTGCTGCGGACTGAGGGCAGTCTACCCCGACGTCCTAGTGTTCAGGAATGCTACTTCTGTTACTGTTACTCCAACGTTTCACTTATTACCAATGTTTTTGTTATGAGCTGTTTTGTAAAAGGAAAAAATTTGGTTTAATTTAGTGCACAGAATATAGGGACAGCAACTATCGAGGGCAGAATAATCCCTACGTTGCTGCGGACTGAGGGTAGTCTACCCCGACGTCCTAGTGTTCAGGAACGCTACTTCTGTTACTGTTACTCCAAAGTTTCAATTATTGTCAATGTTGCTGTTTTGAGCTGTTTTGTAAAAGGAAAAAAATTGGTTTAATTTGGTGCACAGAATATAGGAACAGCAACTATCGAGGGCAGAATAATCCCTACGTTGCTGCGGACTGAGGGCAGTCTACCCCGACGTCCTAGTGTTCAGGAATGCTACTTTTATTACTGTTACTCCAAAGTTTCACTTTTTAACAATGTTGTCATTATGAGCTGTTTTATAAAAGGAAAAAATTTGGTTTAATTTGGTGCACAGAATATAGGAACAGCAACTATCGAGGGCAGAATAATCCCTACGTTGCTGCGGACTGAGGGCAGTCTACCCCGACGTCCTAGTGTTCAGGAATGCTACTTCTGTTACTGTTACTCCAACGTTTCACTTATTACCAATGTTTTTGTTATGAGCTGTTTTGTAAAAGGAAAAAATTTGGTTTAATTTGGTGCACAGAATATAGGGACAGCAACTATCGAGGGCAGAAGAATCCCTACGTTGCTGCGGACTGAGGGTAGTCTACCCCGACGTCCTAGTGTTCAGGAACGCTACTTCTGTTACTGTTACTCCAAAGTTTCAATTATTGTCAATGTTGCTGTTTTGAGCTGTTTTGTAAAAGGAAAAAAAATATTTTAATTTGGTGCACAGAATATAGGAACAGCAACTATAGAGGGCAGAATAATCCCTACGTTGCTGCGGACTGAGGGCAGTCTACCCCGACGTCCTAGTGTTCAGGAATGCTACTTTTATTACTGTTACTCCAAAGTTTCCCTTATTACCAATGTTGTTGTTATGAGCTGTTCGGTAAAAGGAAAAAAATTGGTTTAACACAACTTTTGATAGATGAGAAGACTTACAGAGAAGTCAGGCCCATTTCAGCTGTGTCTGATAGGGGACCTTTGGAATTTTTTGTGCCTGGTAATGGTTCACAGTATTTAGACCTCAATGACACTCTCCTGTACCTAAGGCTGAAAGTAACCAATGCTGATGGAACAGACTTGCCCGCTGATGCCCGTGTGGCTACAATCAACTATCCTCTCAATACAATTTTTAGTCAGTGTGACGTTACCCTAGGTGATAGGCTAATTTCTCAAGCGAGTTCAACCCATTCTTACCGAGCAATTATTGAGACTTTACTGAAGTACTCTGATCACACGCTCAAGACTCAGTTTAGTGCTGCCTTGTTTGAAAAAGATACCGCTGGATCAATAGATTCCACTGTACTTGATAATGGACCTAATAAGGGATTCGTAAAGAGGGCCAGGCACTGTGAAAGATCCAGAGAATTTGAAGTGATAGGCCCTTTACATGCGGACATATTTTTTTGTGAGAGGTTGCTATTAAATTCTGTTGATCTTAGAATCAAACTCACAAGAGCCAGTGACTCATTCTGTCTGATGGCACCAAGAGACTCCAATTTCAAGTTGAGTGTGACAGGAGCCTCTCTGTTTGTTAAAAAAGTGACAGTCTCACCAGCTGTTAGAATTGGGCATTCATCTGCTTTATTAAGGGCAAATGCGTTATACCCCCTCTCGCGCATAAACGTCAAGACTTATTCAATTCCTGAAAACTCAAGGATATGTAACCAGGAGAATTTATTTCTAGGAACCTTACCAAAATATGTGGTTTTGGGTTTAGTGGATCACGAAGCTTTCACAGGAAGCTATGACCTGTCTCCATTCAATTTTCACCATCATGATCTTGAGTACTTAGCTCTTTGTTTGGAGGGGAAAAAAATTCCAGCTAAGGCCTTTCAACCGGACTTTGTTAACGGGAGGTTCGCTAGAGAGTATTACAGCATGTACACCGAGACAGGGCGAAATCTAAAAGACATCTCTTTAAGTATAGAGAGAGATGACTATTCAAATGGCTATACGTTATTTGTCTTTAATCTCAATCCCACCGAGGATACAGGAGCCCTCTCGGCTGTGACCTCTGGGAGCTTAAGACTTGAAATGCATTTCAGGAGGCCCTTAAACCATACAACAACTTTGATTGTTTATGCATGTTATGACAGCATATTAGAAATTAATGCTAAACGTCAAGCCTTAGTTGATTATTACTGAATAATGAATAATCATCAGCTGGAGAGTATCCTTCATACTCTAATTGGGAATAAATTCTGTGGAGTTTGGGCATCTGATGAATTGCTCTCCCTAAATAAGACTTTTAAATTACCAGCATATTTTGTAGTGAACACCGACCCAAGGAACCTACCAGGAACTCACTGGATTGGATTAAGCTTGGATGAAGATGGATGTGGTACATTTTTTTGATTCATTTGGACTTCGACCTGATTATCCATTTTATCCTAAAAGCATTTTACAGTTTCTCCAGACACGGGCAAAAAGAATATCATTTCAAGAGAAACAGCTTCAGAATGTTAACTCCACTGTATGTGGCCAGCATTGTGTTTTTTATCTAACCAACAGATCAAGGGGATTATCGTATCAAAATGTATTGTCTTTATATCATAAAAATTCTGAAAAAAATGATGTCATGGTTGATAATTTTGTTAAAAGATATAATAATTGTATAAGAAAATGTCGTTCAGGATCCTTTAATCATTCATCATGCTCTCTGAAGACATTTAATAAATATTGTTGTGATTAACAAAAAAAAAGTTAATAAAGTATTCATGTCTGAAATTTAAGATTTATGTGTGTGAATTTGTTTTCATAAAATGAGCCAGACCACAAGTAACTTCAAATAGCAAAAATCTTTATTGAGACTTTACTGAATTACTTTGATCACAAAAAAAAAAAAGTGAAGTCATCTCTGTCTCATGGGAAAGTCACCCAGTTTGGGGACATCCGGAATATCCTCTTCCTAATCCTCTTTCTTTTATTCGGGGGGGTCTTCAGATGACATTTGGGGTGTCCTGAGATCAGGAGTGGTTGTAGAATCAGATTGTCTCATATCTGAAATCTCCATCCTAACTTGGGTGTTACCCACTGTGGATAAAGGTATTTTTAATTCTGTTAATACATTCAAAAGCTCTTGCCATCCTAGAGGTCTCCGAGAATGCTTAATGGACCTTGGGTTTGATATAAATTTCATTAAATCAAGCATGTGACTTCCACGAACTGGTATGTTGTTATGTATTAAAGAGCAGCAACGTTAATGAAGAACTTTTGTTTCTTTTTCCTGTCTATGACAAAGGTCTACTTTCTCAATAGGGTGCTGCTGAAAGCAACAGCTTGGTTTCCATGAAGTGTGTCATGGATATCAGTGGCCTTGATTGTACTGATAAACTTTTATGCAACACTACCTTCTATTGTGCTGCTGTTTTCCCAGGGTTCCTCTTGCCACCCTTTCCCGTTTCCCTTTTTTCCCTCCCTTTCCTTTAATCTCCCAGTCTGTCACAGGCCTGCTCATACTACAGCTCACTTGTCCTTGGATTGTGGGACAATCTAAAGATGCCTTAGACCGTTGTCATTCTGTCTAATAAAATCTTGGTTTACTGGACTGCATGACTGCAGATTGTGCGATTAAATCTGAAAGTACATGAGAACAGAGGCACTTTATCAGCTCAGGTCATCCACCTGTGCTGCTGTTTTACAGGCGATCATACTGTGTGTACTGGAATATTACTACACAATCCACCCATACTACATAATCTGCTTATGTATAACATCACTATAAATCATAAGGCAACCACGTTGTTTACATTTGAGCAATATTGCTGAGCAGTAGGCATGGCTTTATTATTGCTCAACGATGAGTCACAGTCTGTACTATTTATGGTCACGAGTCATCAGAAGTTGGCATCACAGCCTAATCAATGAGGCTGCAGCCTATAAACAGACTGGATCTTGGATCCAAAATGCTGCAGCTAGAGCACAGACAGGGACTGGAATGGGAGGCAGAGCCTTCAGCTTTCAGGCCCCTCTTCTATGGAACCAGCTCCCATCTTGGATTCAGGATACAGAAACCCTCTCTATTTTTAAGATTAGGCTTAAAACTTTCTCTTATTATAAAGCTTGTAGTTAGGGCTGGATCAGGTGACCCTGAACCCTCCCTTAGTTATGCTGCTATAGGCCTAGGCTGCTGGGGGGTTCCCATGATGCACTGTTTCTTTTCATTCACCTCTTTTCACTCTGTTTATACTCCACTCTGCACAAACTGCTCAGAGAAAAAAAAATGTTCCAAAAAGAAAAAAGCTGCATTGTTTTAAACACTCTGATGTGTATTAACCAGATGACATAAAGTCAGAATCAGAATCAGAATCAGAATCAGAAGGTTTTTATTGCCATATGGGTGAACAGGTTCACAGCATTAGGAAATTGCTGCGGTACTTCGTGCTTACAGAAAAAAAACAAATAAGTATAAAAACTATAAGACAATATACAAGTATACAAATTGCAAATATACAGAGATATTAGAGCTATAACTATAGCACAATATTACAAAATTACAAAATATACAGTGCAGAGACTAATTAAAAGATAAAAGAATGTAGACTATATTCCACTAATATGTACATCAGTGCAGTCAGACAGGTGCATAGACATAGGGTCATCAGCGTTTGTGGAGGGTGGTGGTAACAGTCTTAGGGTAATTGTTCATGAGTCCAACAGCAGAGGGGAAGAAACTGTTCTTATGGCGGGAGGTTCTGGTCCGTATGGACCGTAGCCTCCTGCCGGAGGGGAGAGGGTCAAAAAGTCTGTGCCCAGGGTGAGAGTGGTCGGCTGTGATCCGACCTGCACGCCCCAGTGTCCTGGAGGTGTACAGGTCCTGGAGAGATGGGAGGTTACAGCCAATCACCTTCTCAGCAGAGTGCACAACGCGCTGTAGTCTCTGTTTGTCCCTAGTGGTGGCTCCAGCGTACCACACAGTGATGGAGGAGGTGAGGATGGACTCAATGATGGCAGTATAGAACTGCACCATGGTCCTTGCTGGCAAGTTGAATTTCTTCAACTGCCGCAGGAAGTACATCCTCTGCTGGGCCTTTTTGACGACCGAGGTGATGGTGGGCTCCCACTTGAGGTCCTGGGTGATGGTAGTTCCCAGGAAGCGAGAAGAGTCCACTGTGGTGATGGGGGTGTCAGTCAGGATGATGGAGGGTAGAGGGGCTGTGTGCTTCCTAAAGTCCACTATAATCTCCACTGTCTTCTGGGCGTTCAGTACCAGGTTATTGTGGCTGCACCAGGACGCCAGACGTTTGACCTCCATCCTGTAGGCCGACTCGTCCCCGTCTGAGATGAGTCCGATGAGAGTCATGTCGTCTGCAAACTTAATAAGCTTGACAGACTGGTGGTCAGAGGTGCAGCAGTTGGTATACAGGGAGAAGAGCAGAGGAGAGAGGACACAGCCCTGAGGAGTGCCAGTGCTGATGGTCCGGGAGTCCGAGACATTCTTCCCCAGCCTCACGTGCTGCTTCCTGTTCGTCAGGAAGTCAGTGATCCACCTGCAGATGGGATCAGGCACGTTCATCTGGGACAGCTTTTCTTGGAGGAGATCAGGGATGATGGTGTTGAAGGCAGAGCTGAAGTCCACAAACAGGATCCTGGCGTAGGTTCCCTGGGAGTCCAGATGCTGTAGGATGAAGTGCAGAGTCAGGTTGATGGCGTCGTCCACAGACCTGTTGGCTCTGTAGGCAAACTGCAGGGGGTCCAGAAGGGGGGCTGTGAGGGACTTGAGGTGGGACAGCACCAGACGCTCAAATGACTTCATGACCACAGAAGTCAGTGCCACAGGTCTGTAGTCATTTAGTCCAGTGATCCTTGGCTTCTTGGGGACAGGAACAATGGTAGCGGTTTTAAAGCAGACAGGCACGTGGCAAGCCTCCAGTGAGGAGTTGAAGATGTTCGTGAACAATGGGGCAAGCTCGTTAGCACAGTGTCTCAGTGTGGCAGGTGAGACACCATCTGGACCTGGAGCTTTGCGAGCTTTGACACTCCTGAACTGCTTTAGCACCTGGTCCTCCTGAAGGCTGTGGGGGTGGGGGAGGAGGGGGACTCTGGGGTGGGAGTCCTTGATGATGTGGGCTTCTCTGAGGTGTGGGGAGTGGGGGGGGTTGGGGGGTGAATATTTGTGTTGGCTGTATTGTAGTTGGGACTGGTGGAGGTGTGAAGGCTGCTGAACTGACCATCAAAACGACAATAGAACTCGTTCAGTCTATTTGCAGTTTGTAGGTCGTCTGTGGAGTGGGGGGTTTTAGGCTTGTAGTTGGTAATCTGCCTAAAACCTTTCCATACAGAGGCCGCGTCGTTCTCTGAGATCTGCTGCTGTATATTCTCAGAGTGATGTGATCTAGCAGTGGCCACTTCCTTGCTAAACCTGTACTTGGCCTCTTTGTAGCAGTCTTTGTCCCCACTTTTAAAAGCCTCCCTCTTCTCTATCCACAGCTGCTTCAGTTTGGGAGTAAACCAGGGTTTGTCACTGTTATAACACACCCTGGTGCGTGATGGCACAATGCTGTCCTCGCAGAAGTGGATATACGAGGTTACAGTGTCCGTGTAGTCATCCAGACTGTCACAGGCAGCCCTCATTGAGTCCCAGTCTGTAGTTTCGAAGCATGTGCGGAGCTCCTCCACAGCCTCACGGGTCCACTGCTTTGTTGTCCTCACCACAGGTTTTGAGAGCTTCAGCCTCTGTCTGTACGCGGGGATCAGGTGGATCATGTCGTGGTCAGAGAGGCCGAGTGCAGCGCGGGGCACTGCGTGATAAGCCCCGCTTATCGTGCTGTAGCAGTGGTCTAGTGTCTTCTCCTCTCTGGTCGGACATGTGATATATTGTTTATATTTGGGAAGTTCCTGTCTCAGGCTGGCTTTATTAAAGTCCCCAAGTACGATGATAAGAGAGTCCGGGTATGTCCGCTCCATGCACAGAATCTGCTCTGTGAGCGCGCACTGGGCCTCGTGCACGTCCGCGTCCGGCGGGATGTAAACAGCAGCCAGTATGAATGAAGCGAACTCCCGCGGAGAGTAAAACGGTTTACAGTGAATGAAAAGATATTCCAGTGAGGGAGAGCAGTGCTTAGCAATCACTGTCACATCCGTACACCAGCCACTGTTTATGTAGAAGCAGACTCCTCCACCTGTAGCCTTGCCGGAAAGCGCAGCTTGCCGGTCTGCGCGGAGGAGATGAAATCCCTCCAACTGGAGCGCGCAGTCCGGTATCTCCTCACACAGCCATGACTCCGTGAAGCATAACACACAGGATTTGGAAAAGTCTCTATTCATGCTCCTCAAGTCATCACTGAGCTTCAGAGGAATAAATAAGGAATTCAACTCTTTGAAGCTTAAACTTCAGCTTCTATCTATTCTACATTTCTTTCTTTAATCTAACTCAGTGCAGTCTAACACCTTTTCCCATCAGTGGGATTTTAAAGCTGCAGGAAGTACCTGTTGACTCTGATTGGTTGGCTGTTGAGATTCAGCTGCCGGCTCATTCTCCTTGGCTCCCTGCTCCCATGAACTCTCCTCCCCCTTCTGCAGCACTGCTCCTTCTGCTTGGGAGAACCAGGGAGACCACTGAGGCACTGGGAGGAGGAAATGAGTTGATGGAGGCGGTGGAAGCAGTAAGCAGGGGGGAGGAGGTGGCTAGGTCATTGGCAGAGAGACTCCATCAATTGTGGTTGTGGCTGCTGTGGTTGCGACCATGGTCACAGATACTCCTCCTGGCAGTGTGACACCAGCGCCACCTGGTGCAGCAGAGAGCATGTTCTGTGAGTTTGCTGCTGTTTCATCCTGCTGGGTCTCCATGTTTAGCATCCCTGGAGGAACAAGGACCACGCTGTCATCAGAGTCGCTTGCCAAGGAGATCTCTACATCTTCTGCTTCCTCTTTGTCAAAGCGCACAAACATGGGTCTTTGCCCCTCTGGAGGGCCCAGCCCTGCAGGGTCTGGCTGGTGGTGAGCGTGTGGGCACAGAAGCATGTCTCCTGTGGTAGGGCCCTGGCCTGGCAGTCCTTGAACCAGGGAGAGGTGGTTCTCAAAAGAGCCCAGCAGGGCAGGAGGGCCCAGGCCGAGAGAGTGATGGGAGGGGAAAGGAGGACCTGTTATGTTACCACAAAGAAATGTCCTATGGATAATTGTGATGAAGATGAAACCCTGCAGCATTTACTCCTGGAGTGTTACCAAACAACAGAAATAAGAAGCAAAACGGTTGATGTTGGGTTTGATGTAGATATTAATGAGAGATCTGTAATGTATGAATTATTTAAAGGAAAAAATGGTCGACAGCAAAAGAAAGTTGTTTTGGTTAATTATGTGCATTATTAATACCCACATTTGGAAAACAAGGGCCAAGTCAGTTATTGAACAAAAAATGATTAACAGTGATGCTGTTTTTAGAAATATTATTGTGGATCTGAGGAGGAGGAAAGCTATTGGACAGATGAATAACAGCCCCCTTCCTTGGAATATTTTAAAGATATAAAAAAAAAATAAAAAAATGTAATGATGAACATGTAAAAAAAAAAAAAAAAAGAAAGAAAGAGCCTTTGACATATTTAAGCTTGTCTCATATTTAATTCAATTCAGTTTTATTTATATAGCGCCAAATCACAACAAACAGTTGAGTCAAGGTGCTTTTTAATTGTGGGTAAAGACCCTACAATAGAGAAACAGAGAAAACCCAACAGTCAAAACGACCCCCTGTGAGCAGCACTTGGTGACAGTGGGAAGGAAAAACTCCCTTTTAACAGGAAGAAACCTCCAGCAGACCCAGGCTCAGGGAGGGGCAGTCATCTGCTGCGACGGGTTGGGCTGAGGGGAGAGAAAAAAGACATGCTGTGGAAGAGAGCCAGAGATGAAAAATAATCTATGATTAAATGCAGAGTGGAGTATAACAAAGTATATAAGGTGAATGAAAAGAAACAGTGCATTACAAGAACCCCCCCCCTCCCCAGCAGCCTAGGCCTATAGCAGCATAACTAAGGGGTGGATTAGGGTCACCTGATCCAGCCCTAAGTATAAGCTTGATCAAAAAGGAAAGTGTTAAGCCTAATCTTAAAAATAGAGAGGGTGTCTGTCTCCTGAATCCAAGCTGGGAGCTGGTTCCACAGAAGAGGGGCCCGAAAGCTGAAGGCTCTGCCTCCCATTCTACTCTTAAGTATCCTAGGAACCACAAGTAAGCCAGCAGCCTGAGAGCGAAGTGCTCTGTTGGGGTGATACGATAGTACAGTATGAGGTCTTTGAGATAAGATGGTGCCTGATTATTCAAGACCTGGTTTGTGAGAAGAAGGATTTTAAATTCTATTCTGTATTTAACAGGGAGCCAATGAAGAGAAACCAGTATGGGAGAAATCTGCTCTCTCTTTCTAGTCCCTGTCAGTACTCTAGCTGCAGCATTTTGGATCAGCTGAAGGCTTTTCAGGGAGCTTTTAGGACAGCCTGATAATAATGAATTACAATAGTCCAGCCTAAAAGTAATAAATGCATGAATTAGCTTTTCAGCATCAGTCTGAGAAAGGATGTTTCTAATTTTAGAAATATTGTGCACATGCAAAAAAATCGGTCCTACATATTTGTTTAATATGTGCATTGAAGGACATATCCTGGTCAAAAATGACTCCAAGATTTCTCACAGTGTTACTGGAGACCAGAGTAATGCCATCAAGAGTAAGTATCTGGTTAGACACCATGTTTCTAAGATTTGTGGGGCCGAGTACAAGAATTTCAGTTTTATGTGAATTTAGAAGCAGGAAATTAGAGGTCATCCAGGCCTTAATGTCTTTAAGACATTCCTGCAGATTAATTAATTGATGTGTGTCATTAATTAATGTTGTGTTTTTATGCATATCCTGAAAGTCTGGCAAAAAGAATGGCTAACACAGAGAGAGAGAGAGAGAGAGAGAGAGAGAGAAGAGAGAGAGAAAGAGAGAGAGAGGAGAGAGAGGAAGAGAGAAGAGAGAGAGAGAGAGAGAGGAGAGGAGAGAGGAGAAAGAAAGAGGGAGAAAAGAGAAGAAAGGGAGGAGAGAGAGAGAGAGAGAGAGCGAGAGGAGGAGGAAGAGGGAAGAGGAGAGAGAGAGAGAAGAGAGAGAGGAGAGGAGGAGAGAGAGAGAGAGAGAGAGGAGAAAGAGAGAGAGGAGAGAGAGAGAGAGAGAGAGGAGAGAGAGAGAGAGGAGGAGGGAGAGAGAGAGAGAGAGAGAGAAAGAGAGAGAGAGAGAGAGAGAGAGAGAACCATTTACACTCACATTCACACCTATGGGCAATTTAGAATCACCAATACCTAAATACTGCTTGAATATATTTATTCTTTTGCTGAATTTATTTGTATTGTGGCAACATTTTTGCAATAGGAAAAAGCCCTGGAATTGTCCCTTTCAGTCTTGGTGCTACAAGTTTAATACAATACTCGAGTATGTTGCTAAACAAAACAAAAGAAAACAAAATATGTGTTTCATTTTGACCTCATCAATCTGCATGCTGAGAGTTCCATAGAATGATAATGTATGAAAGGAAAGAACATTCTAAAGATCACAGGACTTTTCTCACTATAAAGCTGACACTTCCAAAGCAGAAGTCATTTCACTCTCTTTTGTTCGTGAGCACACAACAAAAGTCAGAGCTTGGAGTTTGAGTTTCAAAACGTCTTTTATTGCCATAAACCTATGAGAAACATCCCTGAAAATATGAACAAGATGAGTTTCTCAGAGGAAATGGAGGCCCTGGTGATAAAGCTGCAGGCTTTACATCTCAACAAAGATCCCACCCAGGAGTCAGTCTCCACTAACCAAGAATCCACTCGTCTCCAGAGAAGAAAAGTTCGATTCGGGGTTAGTGTTGAGCATAGTGGCAATAGAAAGGCGATAAAAATGAATACAGGTGACTCAGCAGGGACACTGAGGCCCCCTAAAGCCGGCTCCTCCGCTGCAACACGGCTGCAAATGTGGAAAAATGCCAGAAGCTCCAAAACCAGCCAAAAGAAGAAGCAGAGGAAGCCAAAGCAGGAAGTAGCTAACATTTGGATCATTGGATCCAGCTACATCAAACGAGGAGAGGAGGCAGCACGACAGCAGTTTGGGCAGAATTTTGGACTCGGTGCCAAAGTTAAGTGGTGTGGAAAAGGTGGGATGCGCTGGGACGGCGTCCTTCCCCGTTTCTATGCCGAGCTCTCCTCACAGAGGCCCCCTGACGTTTTGGTGATCCATGCTGGAGGCAACGATTTGGGACTCACATCCGCCCAGAAACTTGCGTCTGTAATGACAAACCAACTGAGGCAGCTGCATGCAGACTTCCCGGCCATGAAAATTGCCTTTTCCTGCATCAATGAGCGCCAAGCATGGCGTTACGGAAGTCCACGGTGGATTGACAGCAACAGGAAGCTCGTCAATTCAAGTGTGAGAAAGGCTGTCGACTCCTTTGGAGGTGTCGTCATTGAACATCCTCAGCTGAAATATTACAACAATCAGATATTTCAGGGGGATGGAGTCCATTTCACCCAGAGAGGCAATGAACTGTTCCTGAAGAGCATTCACTCTGCCATCAAGAAGCTTCTTCAGGACCCATTGCAGAGAACATAAACCAACAACCCCAACCGGTCACGGCAGATGACCGCCCCTCCCTGAGCCTGGATCTGCCGGAGGTTTCTTCCCATTAAAAGGGAGTTTTTCCTCCCCGCTGTCGCCACGAGCTTGCTCATAGGGGGTTGTTTTGACTGTTGGGTCTATTGTAGGGGCTTCCCTTACAATATAAAGTGCACTGTTTACTGTATATGCTGTTAGTGTGTTATATAAATCAAACTGAATTGAAGTGAACTGGACTCTGTACATATAAAATAAATTGTCAAAAACAAAAACAAAGTGTCCAAAGACTTTCCCTTTATTTGCAGATTCTACAGCATGTTTTAAACTCAGAGTTTGTTGAGCATGCTTCCTGGAATTGGCCCCAGCTCACAAATACATTTGAAGTGAATGTGAAATAAATGTGAAGTGAATCTGAAGTTCATTTTAAGTAAATAGGAATGTGTGGTAAACTGTTAATGAACATCAAGTTAGGGCTGCCTGGTTATGGAAAAAAATCATAATCGTGATTTAACACGATTACTCATCGACTTTGTAAACAACTGCATTTATTGCACTAGATGAACAGTCAACACCATGAAATCTCATGCACTTCTACAATCTCTTGAAAATAACTGCTAAATTGAAAATAAAATACAGAATGTATAAATAAAAATATAAATAATTACACTGCAATCTGAACAAATACATTATAAGTTAAATACAAATAATAATAATTAAATAGAAAGGTAATGTCAGACATCATGACTAATAATACTAGAAAGAAACAGGACCAAGTTATTTAGACCAAATAAATTTGTTCACATTTTAGCAGAGGTGGTAAAAGTGCAGAGATTCTGTACTTAATTAGAAGTACAAATATTTAAAAGAAAAAAAAAACACTGGTAAAAGTTGAAGTACTGGTTCAACTTCTTTACTCAAGTAAAAGTGAAAAAGTACAGGCTCTGAATTGTACTCAAAGTAAGAAAGTAAAAGGAGCTATTGTACCAGCTTTTTCTGTGTAAAGCTATCTGAACCTGCTATCTTGATATAATAAGATTAAATAATATTACATGAGAATACAAAGATTATTCCAATCTAAATTTGAATCCTAATGAATGTACTCAGCTTGAATGTGTCATGTAGGACACAAGCTGTGAAAGGGAATTTAAAAACTCTATTTTCTGTTGCCTACATAGCAGAGGGTCACTGCGCCTCCACAGCGAAACACAAAAATGAGGATGCTCAGGGGTTACAGTGGGATTCAGAAGGTGGGGGAACCCTAAGATCAGTTGTTGTGGCTCCACATGGGGAGAAAAATCACAACTTTGTCTTGTGAGCGCCAGTAAATTTTCTTGGTGTGCAGGCTGTGATCAGCTGAGCTGTGTTGCTGCCTGAAGTTTACACTCCTGTCTGCACTGCACAGCATACACTATGTTGCTTAGTCTGCGTTTGGGGGTTTTGTCCTTGGGACCAGTTTGAGTCTTAAAGTGTGTCTGGGATGTGATGCTTGGAGCAAATTCTCCTGCATTTCTCTGACAAAGCTGCTACGTAAGAGATAATGTTAGTTGTGTCTGCCTTTCTTTCCTGTGCATCTCCTCTGATTTGACGAAGGCCCAATTGGAATAACCACGTGTGTTTTGAGGACGCCACTGTTCACATTTTGTACTGAGAACAAAGATGTTTTGAAAGAGGCCATCTATGTCCACTGTGAACGGCCAGCATTGAACAGAGGCGGTGGCTCATGATAGCAGCTGTCAGCTTCCTAAAATACAGCCTAGAGATCCCTTCCAGGTGCCTCAAACCCCACTCACACCTATTGAGGTCACCTGAAGTGACAAGGTCTCACAAATCTCACAGTGGTTTCACAGAAAGTACTATGACCTGGATGACTGAGTAGCTACACAGACAATGGGTCAACAACCACCTCCAAAGGGGACAACCCCCACTAGGGTTTAAATAAAGTCCAGTCACCTTTTATGAAGTTCTTGAGAACAGCAGGAACGACACTTTGCCCGTCAACAGTGAGCAGCAGGTGGAAGCTATCAGGGATCAAAAAGCATCCAATTTTCACCAAATTATGCTGTATATGCATATGGTCAATACGGCTCCTATGACCATGGCTGCAACCATCTTTACTTGACACACTCACCCACAGGTAAGTGCTTTGCAAACTTTAATACCCATGAAAAAAAGAGCCAAATTTTAAATATTTTAAACTGATGATCAGAATGTTCCTATTTGATTGACTGTCATTTAATATTTCAAGATAAAACAGTTCAGATGATCTCTTTCTTAGAGACTGCATTGTGTCTGGGCTCATATTACAGTAGACCTGGCCTACACAAAGATCATTAACAGTTCATACTCAATCAAACCCTCTGAGAAATATTCTTGTTGTTCCTGATTATCAGAAGTCATTCAATGAAAGCTTGAGGTTCAGATCAGTAGTTTCCGACTAAGACATAAAAATATACTGTGGACCAAAATCTGTACATGTTTGTTAAGCTGTAATCTTTACAGGGATTCTGCTGCAGAAACATGCACAGGTAGAGTCAAAGGCTGCAGTGTGCTGCAAGGCTGGCTGCTCGTCACTGCCTCTGTTACCTGTTGAAGATGAGGCTCTGGCTGCTGGGCTGGGG
Organism: Archocentrus centrarchus; assembly: GCF_007364275.1. Taxonomy (NCBI): domain Eukaryota; kingdom Metazoa; phylum Chordata; class Actinopteri; order Cichliformes; family Cichlidae; genus Archocentrus; species Archocentrus centrarchus. Next base: position 42,032 of record NW_022060178.1, read on the forward strand.
GTCAGCATGTGCTCAGCTTCATCAGCACTCTGGGTCTTGGCTGACTCTGTGTTAGCATGTTGTCTGTGCAATACATGCAAAGAGCTGAAGTTGTGTTAGCAGTGTAACACACCTGTTTCTGTCCTGAGGGCAGTTTCCAGTTTACCATCAAGCTTTTGTCCTTTTGCGGAATTAAAAAAAAAGTATTGTCCATATACTCTTCTCATGAAAAGCTGTAGACGGCTCCACCGTTTTCCTCCTCCTGCACAGGAGCTCAAGTCAGCTGATTGTAGCAGGAAGAAAAAAGCATGTAGTTTTATTTTTATTTTCCCTTTGTGCCTGCCCAACGTGCAGATAACTGGAGGACCCAAGCATTAACATAATTGCAACTGTAATGTAATTACATAATGCATGCATGTAAATGCATTCCTTTGGAACACATTACATCCAGCACTGCTGGTGAGGGTCACCATTCCACTCCAAGCCAACATGCAGGAGGCACAGCGTTCACTCGCCCATCAAATAAATGTGGAGCAGATAAAGTGGCGCTCCTTCGTTATCGTACTTGGTGACTGTAACAGAGGAAACTTCAGCCTGGAAGTGCCCAAATATAGATAGTTTATTAAGTGCCTGACCAGACAAGACAATATTCTAGTTCCCTGTTAGACTACCAAAAAGCAGTGCTATCACGTGGTCCCTGTGACCGTGCTTGATAACGAGATGTCAGTCCAAATATGAGACCTGAAATGATCCTAATATGTTGCAAACGACTACAAGAAAAAAAAAGGGAAGACTGGCTTTCAATTTCTGACGTTTTAAGTTGTGTTTTAATTTTTCCTAAAGTTTCAACATTTCTTAACTAAAACGTATCAGCTCAATGGTGGTTGACCTGTGCACAAATTAGTTGCTGTTCCAGTTTATCACATTGTGCACTAAACATTTGACAGTAGAGCTCTGAAGGCCAACACGGCTCTGTTTTAATATTTCTCACTTACAGTTCAGGCAGGTTTAGGTAACATATTACTCAGATTTAGGCTTGTTTAATAAAGTTTGGGGTTAAAATCATCTCCTTGACAGATGAAAACTTTTGTGTTAGCACAGTTTTTAAGTACAAACCCTAAAGAAAATTTCTTACATATCAAACCTACTTAAAGGACGGCCTCTCCCATCTGTGAACCCTCAGTACTCCCCGACTCATTAATACTAAACTCACCCACTCTGTGAATCATCACTTTTACTGGTTTCAGGTCAGTTTTAGGTTCAGTTTAACATTTCTCCAGTTTCAGTGAAGCCTCCTGGAACAACATTAATTAGTATTTAGTAATTAAAGGTTAATGATGGGTATAAATATGGACTCTGTAAGGAAGGAGAGAATTAAAAAGATGAATAAAAGCACAAGACGTGTGTGTGTGTGTGTGTGTGTGTGGTGGGAAAATCTTACAAAGCACTGAGCCCCTAAACCATGATGTTGAACAATCTTTGTTTTCAGCTCATTGGAGAGTTGCTTTGAGGCTCCCGTGTTGCCACTCTTCAGAGAAGATGCAAAGCGGAGAAACACTTGCAATTGGCCACCTTAACCCTTTCTCATAATTGGATTCACCTGTGTATGTAGGTCAAGGGTCAATGAGCTTACAAACAAATTTTGTTCCAACAATTAGTGCTAAAGGTATTCAAATCAATAAAATGACAAGGGTGCCAAAACTTATGCACCTGCTGAATTTTGCTTCAATAATTATTGCACACTTTGTGTAAATCTTATAATTTAATTTCCCTTCTCAAATATCACCGTGTTCAATCTGCTATATGATATATTTAACTGAAATTGCTGATCCGAACAGCCAACGATTAGAAAAATAAAAAAATCATGAAAATTATCAGGGGTGCCCAAACTTTTGCATACCACTTGTATCTCTTTCGCCTGATCCCCCCAGTCAATCACAGCAGATGGCTGCCCCTCCCTGAGCCTGGTTCTGCCAAGTCTCTTCTTGTTAAAAGTAGTTCTTCCTTCCACCTGTGGCCAAGTGCTACTTATAGGGTATAGTCTGATTGTTGGGTCTCTAATATTTGGGGGTCTTTGCCTTACAGATTAAAAATATCTTGAGGCAACTTGTAATTTTGTGCTATATAAATCAGTTGAATTGAAACCCCATATCTGTGGTGTGTCATGGCTTCCTCCATACTTGATTTAAGCGTTTACATCTGATCACTTTAAGGGGAGAATAACTGTACATCAAGGTAATGTACAAAATGAGCTTTATCCACTCTTGGTATTTATACTGAGTGTAAAATCTTGGAGGAAGTGTCAGGAGTAATTGTTTGATGGACTGCATGTGAGTGGCATATGGGCCTGATGTCCTACACCTGTGCTCAGAGGCCAGCACAGTGAGTTCCGCTGGCAGAGAACAGCAGAGCTGACATGTCTGCCAATGGCACCCCATTCTGTTCAGATGTGGGCATTGTAACATTGGCATGGTGTCTCCACACTCTTTCATCAACACGGCTGTTGCATGTGCTCAGTGTGAACTTGTCACATTGTCACATTGAAGAGATATGCAGACATATGCAGACCTGCAGTTCAATTATTTTCCTTATTTTCTGTCATATACACTGAGAGAATGTGGATGCTCAAATTAAGCAGAGATAGAAATTCAGATCATGAGGTCAGCATAGTGTAGTAATCCCCATTAGCAAAAATTTCAGGCTTCAGTCTGCTGAGAAGGAAAGGAACAGCTCGTGAACTGAAGCATGCTGCATCATCTGCCAAACATGCTGGAGGTGGAGGCATTGTATGTCTATGATTGTTATGGCATGTCTGCCAGTGGAACAAAGTCACTGGTGTATATCGATGATATGACTGCTAATAAAGATAGCAGGATTAATTCTGAAGTGTGCAGAGCTACACTCTCTGCTCAGATTCAGCTAAAGCGATCTTCTGATTATCAATTAGACTTTTTTTGTGGCAGAATGTTAGCAGTAGATTTTCTGAACCACTTGGTGGCGGCATTGCATCAGTTCGTCATTTGACCAATAACCGTCGAAGAAGAAGAAGAAGCAGCAGCAGCATTAGGAGCAGCAGGACGACGTAGTTGCTGGTTTTTGTCGTGGCTCGAGGAGCTAGAGAAAGTCAGTCTTGTAACTGGAATGCTTGTATGTACTTAAAAGTGTTAATAGCAGCAACATTTCTGAGGATTAAAGTGTAGCCGGTAAGGACAGCTAGCTCTCATGAACAGGTGCGGCACTGCGCGTTAGCTAAACTGCTCTCCACACGTGCGCTGAGACACTGGAGTAGGTAAGCTCGTTATTGTTTTGGTGTAAATATGAAGTAGGTATGTTACAATCACTGCATGATAGCCTAGCAAAAACGGTCCGCGCTAACCTGTTTGTAGCTGCGGCTAATACGCTGAAGCGGTCTGCCAAAAACCGGGTTTCTGATCAAATGAAAGTGTGTATTTTCCGTGATTTTTTGCTATAAAGTAGGGGGGCTCTCTCTGGACAGCCTCTTTTTCGATTTTTTTTCTTTCTGTCAAGTCTTTCGTATTGAACGGCTGATTTTCAAAAACCTCGCCAAAGTTAACGTGTCAAACACTGATGCACATATGGACATCAATTTAAAGTATATGGACGTGTAATTTTATGTTTAAACTTAAAACTGTTAAGTTTCATCAGTTTTCTTGATCAGAAAGTAGTTTTAATAACGTAAGGAAAATGTCCATTGGTCAAGCGACAGTCCATCTCGGCCCATGCAATCAACAAATGAAAGAAAATAGTCAGTAATTTAGGCCAAATTAAACTATTCTGTTTGTTATAAAATTGTTTTCTCAGCTCTTACATTTTCTGTTTGCCATACTTCTGCTCTCTTTGCTGAAAATTTCATTCAAATATTGATTTAAAGTCAGAGCAAAAATGCAAACTTTTCTGCATGTAATGCACTTTGAGATCACAGTTTTCATTGATTTGAATGGTAAAAGAGTGCATGCTAAGAGAGTAGTTAATCGGGTGTAATTATTATTTGTGCTATCAATGTGGTTTTGGTTTAAAAATGTAATTTTTTCCATGCTCTATCTGCATGAGTTTCAGATGTAACTGGAAAAAATGAAAATTTTTGTAACATACCTATATGAAGTAAACGCTGCACGTGAATTGACCCGTCTGCCAAAAAGTGATATTTGCCATAATACAAGAAAGATATTCAAAAGTTTGGACACACTCACCCATTCAAACGAATGGGTGAGTGTGTCCAAACTTTTGACTGGTACTATGTTTGAAGTGGCCAAAAAGTGCTGGATTGATTATAATGTAGATGCAATAACACAGAATCATAAAGATACTTGCAAAACAGGTGATTTCTTTAGTGTTTATACATACATACAGAAAATGAATCAATTTTATTTTGACAGGTCAGCTGCAGAAAAGAAGTTCCCGTGAAGTGAGCACCTGTGGATGTGACTTGCATGTATGTATGTCTTCATGCCCAGAACATGCTCTGAATGGCCTTCCCAATGATTATATCAATCACTACCCATCTGACCCATTCATAAGTGTGGGGGAGATTAAGCACAGCTTCCAAATGAGGGTTTTATTTTCTGAAATAAAGTGCATCTCTCCTGTTAAATCTAACAATTGATTCTAATACTGCCTTTGTTGTTCCAGGGCAAACTGCTGAAAGGCAATCAGAGTTCAGGTGATGTATTGACACAACTGCATAATAATCAGACTGATTTGTCTTCACTGTACTTTAAACTTATTGCCAAATAAAAGTGAATTGTGAAGGAGATTTGCTTTGTGACATTCATTACCTGATGCTTCTTGCTTATTACATATTACCTTTAGTTCTTCTTTCACTGCTACCAGGGACAGAATCTGACTTTTTTCAGAAGTATTAATAAGCTGCCAGTTAAGATTTTGTCCTTCCCATAATGGTTGACATACTTGATTATTGATATGTGAACATTAAAGATTTCAAACAAAATGAATACTAATTTAACTTAATTCTCACCTTTGATACTTTGGAGACCCCTTAATGACCCATCTATAATTCCTGCCTGCTGGTTAGATGTTTGTGCATGTGTTTCAGAATATTTCTGCTAAATGAGAAAGTTGGAGATTATTTTTTTTACTCAATGAATGCAGATAACTAGAACAGTGGCTCATGTTTGGACCATGTCTGTGTTGAAATGACTTAGTGTGCTTTAAAATATATTATAATCATGCCATCATTAAGAGTTTTGATCAATAGGAAAGACTAATAGCTGTAGCGTGCTGTAAGTGGTGGTGTGCTGAACCATTCAAATCACTAATTAGAGCTGATCTATATGTCAGTCATGATGCGGATTAAAGACTTAAGAATAATGACTTGCTTGTTTAATAGACTTGTGGCTGTCTTTTAGATAAAATTGAACATAACCAATATTTCGGGCAATCCTTTCATGGTAAACGTTGGCAGAAAATAAAAATTGTTACAAAAGTGCTGTATGAATAAATAGACTAAGAAATTGGCATGAGATTGTTAGTTTAGTAAAGTTGCAACTAAAAATGTGAATGAGGAGGCCTTTGAATGCTGTGTGTGTGTGTGTGTGTGTGTGTGTGTGTGTGTGTGTGTGAACGAGTGGACTGATATTGAAGTAAAAAAAAAAAAAAAAAAAGGATGAAATCCTCAGAGAAACCAGTAAAACTAAATTAAAGATGTATAAAGTCCAAAGGGCAAATATTAAGGTTATAGCAAACATAAAAAATGGGAGACGTCCCAAAGTTTTAGTAATTAGGTAAAGTAGAAGTTTAAATAAATTCTTTGCTTGATTTATGCATCTGAAAACAGAAGGTCAGGAATCGAGGAAAAATTCCAAAACTGGATCACATAGGAAGGAAAACAAGTGTCTGTTACTGTGTGTGCATGTGTATCTGAGTCCATGTGTGAGAGTGAGACTCAGAGCGTCACTGTATGTGTGTGCATCTGTGTCTGTGTGCATGTGTGTGTGTCTCAGACAGAAAAAAAGGGGTGGGGGGGGGCAATGGTTGCAAAGTTTTAGCATACGGAGTGTGTGTGTCTGTGTGTGAGTGAGAGACAAATCATTAAATCCTGTAAGTTATTGTTGCTTTTCTTTTGGACAAACATTTTTATAGACAATTGGAGGAAAAAAAACATGCGTGTGAATATTTTGTGTCTTCAGCTGAACTGAAGACACAAAACAAAATGCCAAATCTTGAGCTGCCGCTCTGCTACAAAGCAAAACACGGAGAACTAAAAACCTGTTTATGAAAATATGATATAAAGGTACCTTATTTGCACTTTTGGGCATTTCCATTTATTTATTTGGCAGATTTGAGCATATTCATAATAGAGTGATTATAAGAGAAGAGCGGAGATCATTTCGAATCTCTGAACAAACTGTTATTAAATCAAGAAAAAATACAAAAAGGTAATAATACAAAAAAATCAGTTTGCCCTTTAGATAAATAAGTTAAATTATTGAGACATAAACAAAGATTATGTCTCAAAAGGAGGGATATAGAATAGGAGAAAATTAAAATCAAGACTTGACTAACAAAGATCTCTGTTTCATCTAACAGGAGGCTGAACAACATCAGTGGTGCTCCAGGAGACTGGACTCTGATCAGTTATCAATAAAGAAACTGGTGCAGTTCAAGGTGTTCAAGCTCATGCAAAGCTCTCCTGAACAGACTGACAGCTTTGAAGACTGCTGTCGCTCAATAAGAAGGCCCAACATCTGACAAACAGGTGAACTGTGAGTTCTTGACCTTTTGTGTACAAGGCTGAGACCGGGGGAACTGTCAACAACAGGTGTGGTTTCCGACGTGGGGGCCGTTAACAACAGGTGCGACCAGTCACAGGTCTCAGTGAAGAACCAAAACTCTTTAGTGGTCGGGGTCAATGAACTCAAGAAAGGAAAAAAAACTGATTGCAATGTTTCAATTCCAGTCTTAGCATTTTCAGTAGTCTGACTCAATCTGTTTTGATCATTTATCATTGGGAGGCCACAGGAGTATAATCTGTTAATTGTCTCATGTAATACTAATTATTGGTTTTTCTTGACATGAGGTCTAAAGAGGGACACGTCCTGATTTCAGTTAGTTGACCACAGCTAACAATTTGCTGCGAGCTCTGTGTAAGTCAACAAGGGATGTGTGTGAGTATGACCTCTGACTCGAGAATTTACCACACATTTCAGACTCGCTTGACTTTAGATTTTGACTGACTGCACTACATGGTGTTATATTCAGAACAAGACCAATAGAAATACACAAAATACAAAAAAAAGAAGTCACAAAAGTAAATAATCAAGGTTTTTCTTACTAACACCAGATTAAGTCCAATTAGCTTTCCTTTCTTTTCAATTTAGAGGTCAATAATAGTTGTAATTTTAGTCATATATACATATATACGTGTGATAAATGATTGGTTGAATTGCCATAGGCAATGTATTATAGATCTTGGAATCACAATTTTTATGTATGTTTTATCTTTATGTTTGTTTCTATTTTTGTCTTTAGAGTTTTCTGTTTTTATTTTATTCCAAAGTACACACTCCACATGTACAATATGATTTCCAGTATTTAAGCTTTTATAAATGACTTGACCTATAAACATATTTCTCATGAGTCAACATGAATAATTCATGTTAAGTCATTTGTGTGCATCACACTCAGGTGGACAGGTATGGTAGCATCTTAAAAGGCAGTCTATTTGTCCTTCTGTTAGCACAGGTGAACAGTGCAAACAACTGATCCATGTTTTTAATTATTCCAGCTGGCTTCAGCTTGGATGGGTGGGTGGGGGGGCTGCCACTTTCCCTCTTCGTGCAGTCCTTTAAAATTGTATTTGCTTCTCCTAAAGGAATAATGAAAAACAAATTTAATGGGTTGCAATTGGTGTATGATTTTTCTCTTTTTGCCATTTAAATATATTGTTGCATTTCTAACATCAGCACAGATGTTTGAGCCTGCTTGGTTTTAATATGAATACATATACAGCTGGAGACTTGACTCTTTACTATACACGTGATTTACATAAAATAAAAACAAAGCATGGATAAAAGATCTATCTACATCTATCTATGTGCCCTTTTTTAAATGTTAAACATGTTTTCTTAAAATGATGATGATGATGACTGCGTAGCCTTACTTATGATTTTTTCATGGAGGACTCCTCTTGCCCTGTCCTGCAGTATTTTAAAAACGAATCCCTGGGGAAACATCGGCGCCAGGTATGCCACGTTTTTTTTTTGATGGCTCTGAAGAAAAATGGTGACGTTATGCAAATATAATTAAGAAGATGAATAAAAGCACAAGACGTGTGTGAGAAAATCTTACAAAGCACTGAGCCCCAATGCGCTTGCACACATGTAAGGCCTTAAAAGGTCAGCAGCTCCTGAGCTTCAGTGTGCTTTAAAATAAAGTATTTTTACTGCAAATAAAATGCTGATATCTTCACTCGGAGCGCTTTCACTTACAATGCTGACTTTAAACTTGACAGCAGAGGTCACTCACTTTCTTTTCGTCTGAAATGGTCAAACTTGGTGTTGTCCCATCTTATGTCTGTGAATCAAAACATGCAGACTCTGAGTTAGTAAAGCAAAAAGACGGACAGATTTTCTGTTTCCTATTCTTTCATTATGTTTTGATTTCAGAGGGGAAAAGAAATATAATTCGTTTTACATTCTATGAATTTGGAGTATGAAATTAAAATTGAAAAAGGAGCCGGTTTTACAAAACGAATAACTAAAAAGTACGAGGACACCGGACAACCGCTACTTGATGAATATATGCTGACGAAAATATCTAACTACAGCATAGTTATTGTTATAGTTATTCCTTAAACTGTAAAAACTCACCTTGGTGGGCTTTCTTGATAAAAATTAAAAATGTATGATTGCTGCCGGACTCAATATGCCATTGTTATGGCAACAAACGGCAGGCAGAAATGCAAAGTACTGTGCCCCAATGCGCTTGCACACATGTAAGGTGTGTGTAGTATCTTAGCAGAACCCGGCCTTCTGCCATCTGGTAGGCTCCCATGTATCTGATGACCTGTTCCTGCACTCACGCACACGTAGGAGAAAGAACACAGGATGCATTATCAGCCACAACTTTCAAGCCACATATGAACACAATCCTGAGCTTCATCCTTTTTTAGATGTTAAACATGTTTTCTTAAAATGATGATGATGATGACTGTGTAGCCTTCCTTATGATTTTTTCATGGAGGACTCCTCTTGCCCTGTCCTGCAGTATTTTAAAAACGAATCCCTGGGGAAACATCGGCGCCAGGTATGCCACGTTTTTTCTTTTGATGGCTCTGAAGAAAAATGGTGACGTTATGCAAATATAATTAAGATGAATAAAAGCACAAGACGTGTGTGTGTGTGTGTGTGTGTGTGTGTGTGTGTTTGTGTGTGTGTGAGAGAGAAAATCTTACAAAGCACTGACCCCCAATGCGCTTGCACACATGTAAGGCCTTAAAAGGTCAGCAGAACCCGGCCTTCTGCCATCTGGTAGGCTCCTGAGCTTCAGTGTGCTTTAAAATAAGTATTTTTTACTGCAAAATAATAAAATGCTGATATCTGCACTCGGAGCGCTTTCACTTTACATGCTGACTTTAAATTTGATAGCAGAGGTCGCTCACCTTTTTTTTCTTCTGGCCAAATCCATCCTGAAATTGTTTGTCCCATCTTTATGTCTGTGAATCAAAACAGGCAGTTTTGCGGTCAACCCAAAATACTACACTGAGTCAGTAAAGCAAAAAGTTTAGCTAGTTCTACTTTTTTTCAGATAGAAACCAAATGAACGCGTTTTGATTTTCCGGCCTTTGGCTCAATTTCTGCCCAGCAACAGTGGCCCTCCCACACTCGCCCAGTCATACACTTGTAGAACGTTGGAGATCAGCAAACAAGTTAGCAAGAGCAGCAGGATACTTAGAGGTTTGGTAAAAGACAAATATCACCTATTTTCCTTAAAGTCCATAACAGGAGTTGTGGGATTTGTTTGTGTCATGGCCGGGGAGGAAACAGGCGAGGAATGGCTGACACGAAGGACTCCAGAAGTCAGCGTAACTTAAAAGGGATTTATTTAAGCAGGGGAAAAACAAATACAAAAATCTTGGAAGGGAGACGACGGGCAAACACAGGGAACACACAGGCACACAACATCAACGACGCGACAAGGAACACATGGAAACTGAGGCTTAAATACACACTGGGTAATCAGGGCAAGAGGAAACAGCAGGGAACAACAGGTGAGGCAAATGAAACTAATTACACAGGGGAAGCAAAGCTGAACACAAAGCACAGGAAAACCAGACTGTCAAAATAAACAGGAAGTGACAAACCAAGGAACATACTGACTAAACATGGGGAACAGGCACAGACTCAGGACAGAGACGCAGACATATCACAACACTAGGAAACACAAGACATCAACCGACTGGGAGGACACACTCAGGAAATAAACTAACACAAAACGCTGGGCCAACGGCCCAGGACATGACAGTACCCCCCCCCCCTCAAAGGCCGGCTCCCGACGGCCAAAACAAAAAACAACCGGACGAAATAAAAAGCGACAGCACAAGGCCGGAGAGCTCCAATGTCCAAAACAGGGGGTCAAAACAAGGAACAGTTCAGGAGCTATGACAAAACAAAAACAGCAGGGGAAAAAACAGTCCACAGTTCAGGGGAGTCAGTGGGAAATCCAAAACAAAAAAACACACAGTTCAGGAGGCCGCAGGGGCCAAGGGGCCACAAAGCAAAGTCCCAACGAGGGAGGCGACCGCGCTCCCAGCGGGCGGCGGCGACGAGGACGAGGAGGAATCACTGGAGGCCGACCGCGCTCCCAGCGGCGGCGGCGATGAGGACGAGGAGAATCACTGGAGGCCGACCGCGCTCCAGCGGGCGGGGGCGGCGACGACGAGGGGGAGTCACTGGAGGCCGACCACGCTCCCAGCGGCGGCGGCGACGACGAGGGGGAGTCACTGGAGGACGACCGCGCTCCCAGCGGCGGCGGCGACGAAGACACACCAGAGCCGCAACATGCCCGGACTCCCCTGAGCCCAGGGCGGTCAAGGACACAGGAAACTCGGAAGGTCCGAACCGAGCGGGACCCCCTGGCGGCTCGGACTGAGCGGAACACTCCGAAGACTCCGGCGGCTCGGACTGAGCGGGACCCCTGGCGGCTCGGACTGAGCGGGACTCTCCGGATGCTCGAACACTGGATGCACAGGCTGGGGCTGCTTTGCAAGGCATAGTGCGGGTGAGTCTGATGGTGAGGATGATGGCGACATGGGAGTTAACTGGGACTCTGACTCAGAGGCCAGAGACTCAACAGCAGTCGACGGGAGAGACAGGGGCTGAGACAAAGAAGCTGAGTGCGTGGGAGCTGACCCTGGGGAAGCTGAGTGCGTGGGAGCTGACCCTGGGGAAGCTGAGTGCGTGGGAGCAGACCCTGGGGAAGCTGAGTGCGTGGGAGCAGACCCTGGGGAAGCTGAGTGCGTGGGAGCAGACCCTGGGGAAGCTGAGTGCGTGGGAGCAGACCCTGGGGAAGCTGAGTGCGTGGAAGCAGACCCTGGGGAAGCTGAGTGCGTGGAAGCAGACCCTGGGGAAGCTGAGTGCGTGGAAGCAGACCCTGGGGAAGCTGAGTGCGTGGAAGCAGGCCCTGGGGAAGCTGAGTGCGTGGAAGCAGGCCCTGGGGAAGCTGAGTGCGTGGAAGCAGGCCCTGGGGAAGCTGAGTGCTGGAAGCAGGCCGGGAGACGACTGGCTGCGTGGAAGCAGGCCCTGGGGAAGCTGAGTGCGTGGAAGCAGGCCGGGAGACGACTGGCTGCGTGGAAGCAGGCCGGGAGACGACTGGCTGCGTGGAAGCAGGCCGGGAGACGACTGGCTGCGTGGAAGCAGGCCGGGAGACGACTGGCTGCGTGGAAGCAGGCCGGGAGACGACTGGCTGCGTGGAAGCAGGCCGGGAGACGACTGGCTGCGTGGAAGCAGCCGGGAGACAGAAAGAGCACTGAAACTGCTGACACTGGGGACCAAGGAAGAGCGACTGGAGCTAGAGCTGACTGAGGGCGAGGGGGAGCGACTGGAGCTAGAGCTGACTGAGGGCGAGGGAGAGCGACTGGAGCTAGAGCTGACTGAGGGCGAGGGAGAGCGACTGGAGCTAGAGCTGACTGAGGGCGAGGGAGAGCGACTGGAGCTAGAGCTGACTGAGGGCGAGGGAGAGCTGCTGGCTGCGTGGGAGCAGACTGAGGGAGAGCCGACTGCGTGGAGACTGACTGAGAGCTAGAGAGAGCTGACTGCGTGGAAACTGACTGAGAGCTAGGGAGAGCTGACTGCGTGGAAACTGACTGAGAGCTAGGGAGAGCTGACTGCGTGGAAACTGACTGAAAGCTAGGGAGAGCCGACTGCGTGGAGACAGACTGAGAGCTAGGGAGAGCTGAGGCTGAGGGAGCTGATGCGGGGAGAGCTGGCACTGGGGAAGGTGAAGCGGGGAGAGCTACAGAGGCTGACTGAGACTGAGCGGTGGCTGGAGCTACAGCTGATGAGACTGGGAGGTGGCTGGAGCGACAGCTGACTGAGACTGGGAGGTGGCTGAGCGACAGCTGACTGAGACTGGGAGGTGGCTGGAGCTACAGCTGACGAGGAGACAGGCTGAAGAGGCATGTGGACGACACTGAAAACTGCTGTGAAGGCTTGGACCTGGCTGCCCCCACCCGCGGAACAGGTACGGGTGCAGAGGTCAGCCCGTCCGTGGCTGCCCCACCCCGCGGAACAGGTACGGGTGCAGAGGTCAGCCCGTCCGTGGCTGCCCCCACCCGCGGAACAGGTACGGGTGCCGAGGAAGCTGGAGCTAAGGGAGCTGGAGCAGGGTGAGCAGAGGGAGCTGGAGCTAACTGAGGGGTCTGGGACTGCGACTGAGGGGGAGCTGGAGCTACAGTGACTGGGAACACTAGGAAACACAAGACATCAACCGACTGGGAGGACACACTCAGGAAATAAACTAACACAAAACGCTGGGCCAACGGCCCAGGACATGACAGAGAAGCAGGTAGAAAACAGGTTCTTTCAAGGTGGTGCAGACAGCTGCTAATGCTAACAGCAGGTTCATTTAACAAATTAACCCAGGTGCTAACACAGACACACAACTCTACACATTTTTGAACCTGCACATTTATCAAATTACTGAACTTTGTAGCCTGTTTATGGGTCATCTTGTATACTTTTGCTTTAACACAATATATTAATTTATTTTTTAAAAATGCATATATACATACATGATTTAATCAGCTCAACATTTTAAACTGTGACCATATTGTGTTAACTAAATGTCTGTGGAGTGTGAGCTCATTTTTGGACAATATGAAGATTTTTTTTAACTCAGTCTGACACAAGCGTCCATTTTTAAACCTCTAAATGTTTTTGTCTGATTGGAATGTTTATGTTTAACAAATGTACATTAGCTAATGCTTGTATGTATTGTTTGGTTTTGCTTTTGTGGTTGCCTGCTGACCTGTCCATGCATGCATGCAGCCTTGTGGTGCATTTGTCTCTGTGTTGGTGTTTCAATATCATGCTAATATTGTTCCGAGAGCATCACTGAAACTGGTACTTGGTTCAAATACTCTGTGGGTAAGGCTCTACAAAAAAAAAGGGGAGACTGACTTTCGATTTCTGACTTTTTTTTTTGGTGGTTGACCTGCAGCCAAATTAGTTGCTGTTCCAGTTTATCACACTGTGCACATAAACATTTAACAGTAGAGCTCTGAAGGCCAACACGGCTCTGTTTTTAATATTTCTCACTTACAGTTCAGGCAGGTTTAGGTAACCATAATTACTCAGATTAGGCTTGTTTAATAAAGTTGGGGTTAAAATCATCTCCTTGACAGATGAAAAACTTTTGCTTTTAGCACAGTGCGAGTTTAAGTACACACCCTAAAGACAATTTCTTACATATCAAACCTACCTTAAAGGACGGCCTCTCCCATCTGTGAACCCTCAGTACTCCCCGACTCTGTGAATCATCACTTTTACTGGTTTCAGGTAACTTTTAGGTTCAGTTTAACATTTCTCCAGTCAGTGTCCCTCTGTGTCGCAGAGTATCTCATGTTACAAAAATATGATTGGTCAGTTTCAGTGAAGCTCCTGGAACAACATTAATTAGTATTTGGTAATTAAAGGTTAATGATGGGTATAAATATGGACTCTGTAAGGAAGGAGAGAATTAAAAAGATGAATAAAAGCACAAGACGCGTGTGTGTGTGTGTGTGTGAAAATCTTACAAAGCACTGAGCCCCAATGCGCTTGCACACATATAAGGTGTGTAGTATCTTAGCAGAACCCGGCCTTCTGCCATCTAGTAGGCTCCAATGTATCTGATGACCTGTTCCTGCACTCACGCACACGTAGGAGATAAAACACAGGATGCATTATCGGCCACAACTTTCAAGCCACATATGAACACAATCCTGAGCTTCAATGTGCTTTAAAATAAAGTATTTTTTACCACAAAATATTAAAATGCTGATATCTGCACTGACCTAAAATATCCATTTTACATACTCAACAGCCTACAAATCACACTGAGTACCTTTCATGGAACAGCCTGAGATGCTAAAAACCAAGGCCAACTAACTTTTATTGATATTTTCATTTTCAGCAATTTTCACACAGCAACCAGCATTTTATTTTGTCATATTTGCATTTCAGTAAATCTCAGCTGTGGCTCGTGGAGGTTTCAAGTGGCATTTCCACTCTAAAATGCTATACACACGGTTTGTCTATGTAGTGGAAATCAGGCTGACCAGCAGAAAAGCCACTATAAATAACACTTTAAAAAAGGATATGAGGATAACTTTAGGTTACTTGCATAACCCTGGTTCTCAGAGTAGCATGAGTGAGATGTCTCACTATGGGATGCGCCTCCCTGCGTATTCCTCAGAAGCATTTATCTCATTACGCCAAACCTGATTGGCTGGTGATCGCGATGACCATGTCAGGCGGAGCCACCCACCTTTAAGTAGCTTACGCTACGACATAGTCATTATTCAAGATAAGCACCTCTTCTCGCTTCGCCCCAGCAAGAAGGGCTGTCTGGTGAGACATCTCACTCATGCTACTCTGAGAACCGGGGTTACGCAAGTAACCTAAAGTTCTCATTCCTAGCATTCGTTTCGATGTCTCACTATGGGAAATGGAGACTCCCGTATTGCCAGATGAGCTTATCTCAAGCAACCGCCAGCTAAATAGCAAGTAGTCCACCTATCCAAGTGAGGAGCCAGAGCTCAGTACTGCTTGGGCTACACTTGGAGCAGAGACATCCAGTCTGTAGAACTGGACGAAAGTGAGAGGTGAAGACCAGCTTGCGGCTGCACCGATGTCCTGGATTGACACCCCTTTAAACAGGCCCAGGATGCTGCCAGACCACGAGTGGAGTGAGCCCGCAGGCCCTCTGGAGCCTGCAGCCCCTGACTCGAATACCCCAGCGCAATCGCCTCCACAATCCAGTGTGAGAGCCGTTGCTTAGTGATAGGTTTGCCTCTGTGAGGACCTGCCCATGAAATGAAAAGCTGGTCATTTCCTCAGAAACCCTTAGTCCTGTCCAAATAAGCACGCAAAGCATGAACAGGACACAGCATGTGCAACCTTTGTTCTTCATCAGAAGAAAAAGGAGGCGGGGAGAATGCTGTCAAGGTAATTGGCACATATGACCCAACCACCTTAGGCACATATGCCGGGTTGGGCTTCAGCAGTACCCTAGCCTGCCCCTGGGCAAACTGAGTGCAAGAAGGGTGTGCTGAAAGGGCATGAATGTCACTGACACGCTTAGCCTAGGCTAAAGCAAGCAGCAACACAGTCTTCAGGGAC
The DNA here is from genome assembly GCF_007364275.1 of Archocentrus centrarchus. Lineage (NCBI taxonomy): Eukaryota > Metazoa > Chordata > Actinopteri > Cichliformes > Cichlidae > Archocentrus > Archocentrus centrarchus. The sequence goes on from NW_022060178.1 coordinate 57,871, forward strand.
AGATGCTTTAAATCAGTCTCCTGTAGAGGCTCAAATGGGGGCAACAGAGCCCATCCAAAACCACTGCCAAATCCCAAGGGGGTGCCAGTGGCCTGGAGACAGGGAGTAACCTGCGGGCCCCCTTCATAAAACGGCAAACCAAAGGGTGTTGGCTAACTGTTTTATCGCCAAACCCCATGTGGAAGGCAGCAATGGCAGCCAAGTACACTTTAACTGTGGAAAAGGCTTTTTGCTTGTCAATCAAGTCTTGTAGGAATGACAGAATCAGGCCAACTGGACACTGAAAGGGAATGTGACCCTTCTCGTGGCACCAGTCCTCAAACACCCTCCACTTACTGTTGTACAGAGACCTGGTGGAGGATGCCCTAGCATTCTGAATAGTGTTAATCACCCCCTGGGGAAGATTCACCATACTTAGATTAACCCACTCACGGGTCAGGCCCAAAGTGCCAGGCGCTCTGGATGTGGGTGGAAAATCGACCCCCGTGCCTGGGACAGCATATCCCTGCGCAACGGGAGTTGCCACGGCTGCCCGCACAGAAGCTGATATATCTCCGCTAGCCAGTGCATTGCCGGCCAGAGCGGAGCTATCAGAATCATTGTGTGGCGATGTTCCCTCACTCTGGACAGAGTGGGAGGTATTAACACCAGAGGAGGGAAAGCATACAGGAGCCCGGGTGGCCAAACATGCGCGAGCGCGTCCACACCGAGAGGCGCGCTTTTATCGCGCAAGGAGAAGAAACGCGGACACTGCGCGTTTTCTTCTGAAGCAAAAAGATCCACTGAAGACTGGCCGTAGCGCAGCCACAGCTGTTCTACAATGGCCAGATGCAGGGCCCAGTCGCCATATAGCGGAGTGCCTCTGGATAGCAGATCCACTTCCAGATTTAGAGAGCCTGCGATGTGCGTGGCCCTCAGAGACAGGAGACATTTGCTGCTCCACAGGATCAGTCTGCGTGCCAGTATGTGCAACTGGCGTGAATGCAGTCCCCCTTGACGGTTGATATAAGTGACCGTCGTTGTATTGTCGGTCCTTACAAGGACGTGATGTCCCTGTAGGAGGGGAGAAAGCGCCTGAGGGTGAGAAACACTGCCAGAAGCTCCAGACAATTTATGTGGGATCGTTGGAGAGTGCGCTCCGGAGACCCCTCACAGATCGCCCTTCGTGGACACCGCCCCAATCGGACAGGCTCGCGTCCCTGGTGACCACTTTCCGACACTGAACAGTGCCCATGGGTACCCCCTGAGTCAGAAAATCCGGATGTCGCCAACGGCGTAAAGCCATTGCACAATCCACTGTTACTGTAACTCTCCGCGCGCCATGACGCACGGGGCTCAGTCTGAGTGAAGCTACCCAGCGCTGAAAATCTCTCATATGCAGCCGGCCGAGTCGCACTACAAGGATGGCTGAAGCCATCAGTCCCAGTAGGCGAAGGCACAACCTGAAGCGGACCATTTTGTGTAGACGAAAAAGAGCGAGGCACGCTCTGAACGCCTTCACTCTCTCCGCTGACAGGCTGGCTGTGAAGGAGATCGAGTCCAGAGATAAACCCAGAAATATTATATGTTGTGCCGGAGACAACACACTCTTTTCTGTGTTTATTATGAAACCAGATCGGTTAGATGCTTCACGACGACACACGTCTGTGTCGCAGCTTCCTGCTCCAATCGCGCTAGAAGGAGCCAGTCGTCTAGATATGTAGCCAGACGAATGCCCTGCTGCCTGAGCGGCGCTATCGCTGCTTCGGTGCAGTGTACAAAAACCCGGGGGCTCAGGGACAGGCTGAAGGGCAGCACTCTGTACTCGTAACAGATGCCCCGAAAAGCAAACCTCAGATACCTCCTGTGTGGAGGGTAAATGGGAATGTGAAAATATGCGTCCTTTAGGTCGACGGAAGTGAACCAGTCGCCCTGGCGCACCAAACGTACCAGAGATGCATGAGTCAGCATCCTGAACTTGTATTTTCTGAGAAATTCGTTCAGAGCCCGCAAATCCAGGATAGGGCGAAGTCCGCACCCTCCCCGCTTGGGGACCAGGAAATACCTGGAGTAAAAGCCGCTTCGACTCTGATCGGGGGGCACTATACATATAGCTCTCTTTTCTAACAGTGAGTGTATTTCCTCCTGTAGAATGCGAGCAGACTCTCCCATGCTTGGGAATGTATTATGCCCAAGAAACGAGGGGGAGTAACGGCAAACTGAAGCCTATAGCCCCGTGATATTGTTTTCAGTACCCAGGAGGAAGTTGTGAGCTCAGCCCATCTCTCTCTCCTCCGAGATAGAGAAGTGGCAACCTCTTGTGTTTCGTCTGCTTGGGGGGCCCCTAAAACTTGTGTTAGGAGGCCATCTTGCGGTGGGGTACCGTGGTGACAATAGGTTAACACTGCGCATGCGCGGGGTGTTAAACTTTTCACAGCGTCGGTTATGGCACTCTTCCTGAGGGGAAGTGCCCCCTCCCGAGGCAGCAGTGCCATTGTGCTGTTTTTTTTGTTTTGACTGCGCCCTCGACAGTAAGTCTGGATGCTGCAGTGGAACATGCTTTATTAAATAACAGGAGTGTGTGTTTCTGCGACTCAGGAGAGGGGCAGGGTCTGCTGCTCCCGAAACAAAGTCTCCTTTCCTCGTGGCCTGTGCGTGTGCGCTCTGAGGGGGAATAACGCGCAGCGACGGGGACATAGCACTGGGGACATAGACGGGGACACTCTGGAACATAGCAGGTGGGGCTGGTGAAGAGGGAACTTCCAGCTTCTTCACCTGTGGGAAGTGAGCAGTCTGTCAGGCTGCCTTCTTCTTCTTCCTGGCCTGCTGATCGAGGGGCTGCGCTGGTTGTCCTGGCAGAGCCGCTGTCTGAGTCGGGCCATTCCGTGGCCAGCCTGCCCCCGTCTGCTGCCTCGGTGGGGGTACGGAGGGCGGCTGGGGCTTCGTACGTTTTGGGATTCTGAACTGAGGGGGTGGCCGAGGGACAGCCTGTGCAAAGGTCTGTCGCGGGGCCGGAGGAGGCATCGGCTCGGTTTTCCGAGGGAGGCAAAGTTTAAGAACTTCGTCCTCCCTCTTCTTCGCCTCACATCTCTGCTGCATGGAAGCCAGAGCAGTCCCGTAGGCCCTTTCAGTCATGACGGACTGAAAACGGTCCGCCTTTGATGGGAGTGTGGGGTTCCTGGAGGATGCCGCTGCATGGATGGATGGATGGATGGATGGAAATCCATTGCAGCGACGGAGAGCTTTTTAGAATCTGTGTGTGCGTGCGTGCGTGATTCACACTCCAGCCCAGTAGGTGGCGGTAATGCAGTTCTATGTTGGTTTGCCAGCCAGCAATAAAGCCACAAAAAGACGACAGAGCACCAGTAATGGGATTTCCGGCTCTTTTCAGAGAGCCGGCTCTTTAGGCTCGGCTCCCAAAGAAAAGCCGGCTCTTTCGGCCCCCAAATGGCTCCTTAGATTTTAATTTAAAAAAAAAAAGTGTAAAATGAATTACTAATGTAAAAACATACATTAGGTCTATATCAAACATTTCTTTATATACTCAACATATAATAAAGTGCATCAGGCAGCTCCGACAATTCTGAACCAGATTAATCTGTAAACTGTTTGAAATGGCTATATTAAATTTAATAATTGGACTCCTTGTTCCTGTTGGTATCATTCCTGTTCGATGAAACCAACACACAGAAACCTAAAGGCTTAAACAGCAACACACACTCTTATTATTTAAATTCCTTCAAGCCCTAATAAAAATAAAAAAGGCAGCATTCTCAGATAAAGCAAAAGCACTCCGAAATATATTTATGTTCCAGCAGTGCTGCATGCACTGCTTTGCCCACTGTGTGTGTAACTAAGAAGCAGGGCTGCTGCATCTCTTGTCCATCATAAATAGAATCAGTGGAACAATAAGCTCGGCATTATTGCCTCGCTGCAGTTATATTTGTCTGTTCCTTTTATAGAGAAAACAAACAGCAAACTGCTGTGTGTATGCGGCCCTCGAGTGACCCTTCTGCACCGCATTCATAATCAAAACATTTCTTGTTGTGTAACAAAATATTTTCAAAGCACAGCAGCCGACGCTCAAAACCAGAACATTCACTTGTGAGGTGCACATCACTGCGACGGTTCAGTGTTTTTACTGCCTAAACACAACAATTAGCCATACATTAGATGTGGTACATGGGCCATGTAAATGAGAGGGAATGCAACGGCAAACACACCATTAAGCTGATGGAATGGGGCCACAGAAAGCCTCACTCCCTCCCAAACACGCCAATTAAACATGCCACTGTGCTTTCAGCATACAAAACATCCCAGAGAGTCCAAGTGAAAAAGTAGAAGCCGGATCAATTTGTAGAGACTTTAGTGCTGTAATTGTACGGTTACATAGTGCCATCTGCTGGTAGGTTGGCATATGGCATGCAGCCCCGTTTGAAGCAGCTACTTGCTCATATTTGCAGACATGTTCAGCATTTTAGCTGAGTGGATTTTAGAATGAAAATGCAAATAATTTGCACGTTTACAGAAACTGCGTCTCCCTGTCAATCCTAAAAATGTTAAGGCGTCCACTAACATCTCTGCTTCTCTGTGCCTTTAGAGGTGGCATGGGGTCAGATGAGTCTGATATTCAAAACAAAACATCATTACATGGAAAGAGCAGCCACTCTGAGCATTAAAGAGCAACTGGGAGAAAATAAACAGAAGAGCCCTCATGCAAACAAGACCAGTTTGACTGGCTCCTCAATGATGGGAACCCAGTTGACAGGCAAATTAGACACAGTGATTTAACTAGGAATAAATAAACACTTGGACAAATCCATCTGAAAAGCTTTCAGGCTTACTTCACTCTCCACATGTAAATTTGCAGCAGCGGGGAGGGTTATTACATATCAGGTATATGGCAGCTAAGTGTGTGTTTAATCCACAGCCAAAACGACCTGTGAAGTCACAGCAGCTAACGGTGTGTATTTCATTTTGTGTTCACTTCATTTGAACTACTTTGACTGGAAAGTTACATTTGATTTGAAAAGCGACAAACACAAGATGAGTTAAGATGAGAAAAATCTAAATTTTAACAACATCATATATGTATTAAAGGATGGTACGTGACATTATGTTAGTCATCTGGAGCGTTTCCAGCTCTTTCACAACTGTTAAATTTATACAACTGATTATGATATGATCAAAACAAAAGCTATTTTAGATCCACTGCCTTTAAGCAAGTGTGTTGAAAATGTGGCTTGTGGGCAAAAATCAGCTTTTCTTGTCTGGCTGACTGGATGGCCTTACAGAATGTAACAACTGGAAACAAAGAGAATAATTTTGGAGCTTTTTACTGCATTTTGCACCAACAGGTATAACAGTGATACTTGGATATGAAGATGCAGAATTTGTAAACAAGCCTGGAGAACTATTGTTCAAGACCACTTAAAAAAATTCCAATAAAGTCTGGCTCAGAAACAAAATATACAGAAATGAGGGGTGTTATATTTTTTAACTGGTTATGGTGAAATGGGTTTGCTTGATCAAATTGGGCTGCATGTGGTCCACGAGCTAAAAGGAGTCTGACACCACTGCCATAATGCTGCAGACAGCTTAAAGGAATTGTTCAGCCTTTGAGAAACTGTACATATTCAGTGGTGACACTTTAGCTTCACTAAACACAAACAGAGGCAACAGCTGGAAACATCTAGTCTGAGTTTGCCCAATAACAAAATCAACTGGCACCACTAGCAGGTGGATACATGTTGAACCGTTTGGCAAACTGGCTCCAAAGCTGCAACTGGAGACACGTTATTTGAAGACTTATATTGTTCTTTGTTTTTGTGCTGTACCTCAGGATCCAGACAAAGCACTGTGCATTTGTTCCACCCACATCATCCTTCAGTTTATTTGATATCACTGATATCATGGACAGAAGAGCTTAACTCTTGTTTGTTTGTTATGTTGGTGATCCGGGAATTTAAGCTTATCTTATTGTTCACTGACCATTAATTCCTCTGGATGAGTATCAGCTAAATGTCAGCAAATTTAAATACAAAGAGGATTTTTAAGCCAACAGCAGTTCCAGTAATTGGAGTCTCAAATTAGACTCTTCAGATGTAAAATTCACTTGGCAACCAAATGTCTCTGCTGGAAACTGATAGAATGCAACAAATGCCATCAATGTAAATGGGTGGATATGATAAATAGAGCATAGCCATTCTGAAGTTATTGCAGAGTAAATGTGTTTGTCAGGCCAAGCTAGTTAAGGAGCACACGAGTCATTGTGATTTTCCATTTAACAGATAAAAAAAAACAAGCTATGTCACAGCGTCTGCAGCTTTCTCGCTGGATCTCACGCTCTCTCTGAGCAAGCTGCAGCACTGCCAAGCCAAGTAATCCCATTACATTTTAACAAGGCCGACAGTTCACTCTGAGTTTATTAGACTCAACATGCAAGTATCCAATTATAAAATGTCTCCAAGATATATAAATCCAGCTCATCCCCGTTATATTTTACTTTTGGGACTCTGCTCTGACTGCTGTCTGACTTCATTTTAATTATGAGATGCAGCACGCTGCCCCCTCTGGCTGAAAAAGGTTATTGCACGTTCAAACTAGTGTGATGATCCAGCAGGGGAATCATGTTGATCCTTTCTTCACACAGTTGCTTCAGTAACCTTTGTATTTTTGTGGCAATTTTACTTTATTGGAATAACTTCAGTTTATGTGACTTTATATTTCTTCCCCGCTGCATTTTACAAGGACATGTTGCACCACTTTAATCCACTACACTCACCTGTAGCTGCAGATGAAATTTGTTGGTTAAGACTTTAAAACTGGACGAGTAAGAAGATGCATTTATTAAAGCAACAATTGAACAGGTTCTATTTATGCATCAGTACCTCAGTAACTACAGTGCAACAGGTGGTTTCATACAGTTTCAGAAATAAACATGAGATTAGTATTACTTATAACTATCAAGTTTTTATCTTTTAATATATTTCAACTGCCCAGAAATAAACAGACGTTATATCAGTAAACACTGAATCCACAGAAAATACTTTTTGAGTCACCTTTAGTCAGTAATCACACTGCAGTAAATGTAGATTCATGAATTTTTAATGAATCAAGTCTTTTTCCAGTTCAGAGTTGTCACCACGATGTGCGGTCCTAAAAACAGATTCAGAGTGATTTCAGTCAAATGAGAATTAATGTACACAACTGTAAGAGGTGGTGCTGTAAAATGTACAGAAGTAAATGCCATTGGACCCCCCCCCCCCCCCAAACAAACAAACAAAACCCTGTCCCTGTCATATGCTCAACTAACTGCTTTCTACCGTACCTCTTCTAATAAATAAACCTTGATGCTGAGGTCACTGGCCTCCATGTTTACGTCTGTACAACAGGGTGATTGGGGTGACATCTTCATACTGGCCACATTGAAAACACAATGTCCTCTCACCGCTTACGTTATTTGGTGTCTGCTCATGTCAGAAGTCAGAGGAGAATGGCCAGACTGCTTTGAGGTGATAGGAAGATGATGGTAACTCAAATAACCGCTCTTTATAACCAAAGTATGCAGAAGAGCATCTCTGGGCATATGTCAAACCTTGAAGCGTGCCGCCTGGTCTGATGAGCCTCGATTTCTTTTGTGACATTTAGATGGTAGGGTCAGTATTTGGCATCAACAACATGAATACAGGGATCCATCCTGCCTTGTATTCACAGTTCAGGCTGCTGGTGGCGGTCTAATGGTGTGAGGGATATTTTTTCTGCACACGTCGGGCCTCTTGCACTGCTTCACAAAACTAAAATCATCTCAAACTGGTTTCTTGAACTGTACTCAAATGGCCTCCAGAGGCACCAGATCTCAATCCAGTAGAGCACTTTTGGGATGTGGTGAAACAGATGTGCATTGTGGATATGCAGCCAACAAATCTGCAGCGTCTGCATGATGCTATCGGGTCAATATGGACCAAAATCTCTGAGGAATGTTTCCAGCACCTCGTTGAATCTCTGCCATGAAGAATTAAGGCAGCGCTGAAGACAAAAGAGGGTTTCAACCCGGTATCACAAGGTGTGTTCAGTGAGTGTAAAAAGCCACGGAGTAAATAAATCAATCTGCTCTGAGCAGTAAATTGAGCACTTAAGGTTTGCAGTATGAACAAATCCATCGAGGTGAAGAGATGCTGGAAGCTGAAGGTTTTCAGTCTTTGATAAACCCAGTTTTGTTTCATTATCAACCCACATAACCTAAAACTAGACCTTATTTACCCCCAAAATGTTTAAAAAATCTCAATAGTCCATCATGTGCTGACTGAAAGCTCCAGCCACCTTTCCTTTACATTTAGTTAGAAAAAATAAAATAAAATAACCTCTTCAAATGATGCGACAGACTCAGGTGTGTTATAAAGTAAAGCTTTAATCATGTATATAGTTTCAGATGTAGTTTCATTACCAGTTGTTAGTTTTACAGGTCATTACTATGGAATGCTGAAAACGAAAGATTATCCAACAAGAAAGTGCGCGAAAGATTCCAGTCTGCACCTTTTTCTACATTATAATTCATGTGTATATAAAATTAAAAATAACCTGCAATCAATGCAAAAAATTCTATTTGCAAACAAATAAATGACTGACATAAATTAAATAGATGAATTAAAAGGGAAATATAATCCACTGTTTCCAGCTTCTCTGCTTTACAATTAAGAATATCAAACCCATCCCTAATAATAAGGCCCTTCAAAAAGTACATTCCAGCTGACAGCCACGCACACACAACGTGTACACTCCATTACAATCATTATTGCTCTGTGTAACATCTGTGTTTGGAGGTAAAGGTACCACCTGACTAAAAGAGCTCAGCATAAATTAGTGACATGTAACAGGATCAGGCGAATTGGGTAAAGATAAAGTAAACACAGGAGGAAAACAATCTTTGGATGGTGATGTTATGGCACTGCAGGTCATTATAGTACTGACAAGTACATCTGTGTGTCACACTCAGATTACTGCCTTTTATAATTGTTAGCCTCATGGCTGCCCAGCTGGTGAAATGCTAAGAGTACATAGAAGACCACAGCAGTGTTTTCACATGTAATACATATCATAACCAAATCAGTGCTCACAGTTATTGTGAAAACGTGTCGTCCCTTCTTGAGATCGTTAATATCCGTCCATTTCTGATGCAAATGCAGACCTGATGTGATTGAGCTGAAGCAAGTCTTTACAGAGATTTGTTATACTGTAGGGAATGAATGGAAACCAATAGGTGCCTGGAAATCAGGGAAAACTATTGGGGGGAAAAGTCTAAAGCATGCAATATATAAATAAACAGCAGTAGAGTCTTTTGGTAGAGTCTCTTTCAAGGGTCAACTGTAGTTGTCCACGGGAAAAATCTGAGTTGGGAGCACTGAGTTAGAAGATAAAGCTTTAAAAGCTTTATAGCACAAAGTCAGCCCATTTCTATTTTGCAAAGCTTGAACTTACTTTTCAGAAGTGTGGGCGACAAATGCTTCTGAACTGCTGTTAAACATAAACATAAGATGGCGAAAACCCACAGCAAAAAAAAAAAAAAAAACAAGCCCATAAAATGATGCAGACACAGTACTTAAACTAAAAGCTCTCACAACAGATAAAGCTGGTAAAACAACCTTTTTTTTAACGAAAAACAAAATGACTGAAGAAATAAAGCACATGAAGTATTCCAGAGTAAAAGTAAACATGAGAACACATTTAAAGACGTGTCACAACTTAAATCTAGACACTCGCAGAGGACATCTTCTGCCAAGCCAATGATGGATTATGCAACAAAAGCAGTCCCGATCCTCACCAAACTCTTGTATTTTGCACACACTCCACCTCTGCACCAAGTGTTATGAAGTTTTGCTTGACAGTTTCTGCATAAACTTGTTGATAAACAGACAAAAATCAAATGGCACCAATCACATACATCCACCTCTGCTTTAGCTTCGCTAAGGAACGAGTTACCAGTGTAGAAAAACATTCAGCGAACAAAAAGCACTCATTTGAAAAAAAAAAACGTGAAGAAAACGGACAATTAAACTGTAAAGGGCTTTTGTTTGATTTGTGCAACAAGCAAAACAAAGGCAAGAGTGATCACTATATGACTTTTTGTATTATATATGAGTACGATAAAATAGGTTCTTCTATAGGCTGTATGGCTTCAGATTAAAGTTTTCTGCTCCAAACATTACCCTCCAAGGAGTGTGAAAACACTCACCCAAAATATGCATTTGATATGAAAAATAAAGATTTCTCTCCTTTTTTTTTTTGACAAATACAAGTCTTTGGAAGAAAATAATGATGTAATAATTAATGATGTGGCGCCTTGTTGTAGGAACTGTTTTAGTCTAAATGTGTGTCCTTTGGTTTCCCTCTATCTGTTCACATACACAGCTATTATTAGCATGTTTTAATTAGACCAGAAAGTAAATAAATGAATGCAACACTGCAACCTGCTTTGCATTTAAACAGCTAAACATACTCAGCAGGAGCAGTTTTACAAATGTATTACTTGCTGCAGCTTTCCTAATAATGATCTAATAATCAGTTCCTGCAAGCAGTAAAGGGTTAAAACCAAGTACCTTTAAGTGGCTAAAACAAAGAGCATTTGGGACTATGATAAAGAGATGTAGGGAAACAGTTCTCAGGATTTCAGCAACTTCAGTTAAACACCAATTTAAACGGTCAAAAATCCAAAGCTGTGTGTGAATATTACGGTCCTTGAGGAACTTTGCCTCTTCAGTTCAGTTCTGAAACAACTCTTTGGCCTCTGACCTCATCTTTGTTGACATTTTCAGCACCTATCTCCTGACAGTCTAACCGGCATGCTGACATTTCAGAGAAAAAGTAAATTCAGTTTAGTCAGGAAACGGGGAAATGAGATGTTTAAAGGTCTGACCCTCCTGTTCGTGAGCTGTAACTCCTTTTAGAGAACCAAACTCAACTGCAACAGCACAGCTATGCTCAGATTTTTCACCCTTTCGTGCACATTCACATGAGCGCATGTGATCCTATAACCCCTGCTACTGTAACCATATCTAGAAATCTAGAAAATAGATGATTGGAAGAAGAGTGAAGGGCATTAACGAGCCTGTCAGGTTCTTCTGTTCCTTCCTCAGCTGTAATGTGAAGTTTCTGGATGCACAAAGACCCAGGAGGGTTCAGCTGTCAGTGACACCTAGAAAATAACCAGAAAACTGAAAGAGGCTCATTCAAACTACTGAAGTTAATTCACCAGTTTCAATGCTGGAGTCACCACTCCATAGAAAGATCTCTGCATGCCATATATTGAAAAACTAAGTCAAGTGATATTAGATTTGGGTGAAAGAATACCCGCGGGTTTAAGATCCTATCGCTCTGTGGCATCGGCCACATACGGCCATTTATTTAAGCTATTCAAACTCGAATCAGCAAATCATCACATCAGTAACATAAATCATTTATGTTATCATATAGTAGCTCTGTTAAAAGATGTGTGATGTATTTTACAAACACACTGTACAACTATATAGAATAAAATTATAAAGAAACACTAGATTCTGATTTCATGCCTGCAGGTAACTTTTCAGTCTTGCTCAGATGTGCAAAAAGTCGAGTTAACTGTTTGTTAGGTCTGTCTTAATGCCCAGGTTTGATTTTAGCTTTGCCTGTAGCAGTGATGTGTATAAGCAATGACAGATTTATGAATGGTTCATTCATAAAAGCATATTATGTTCAATTTAAATATGTCACAGACCTGCATAGAGTAAAAGTTTTTGCCATGACATGCCTACAGTCTTAGATTTTTAAAGAAAGTTAGGAGGCATGGATTGATTTCTGTACAAACTATCACTTCTTGACTCTTGTAATATCCTGAATAATAATGCTTCTCAAAAAGTTAAAAAAAAGATTAAAGGTCTTAAATGTGTAGAAGTCTAAAGGAGTGTGAACAACTCCACCCATGATTGAGTGACTTTTAAAAGGTGTCATAAATTGAACATAAAACACTGGGTTGGAAAAATAAAATATATATAATGTTAGACCAAAACATCTGTACTGCATTATGGCCTAAGAAGCATCTAAATCTCTTCAGGTTTGTAGGTGTTGGAGACCCCACAAGTCCCTCCACAGCCAGGGAACAACTGCAGTTTGTATTTTAATTAAATACATCTAGATTTGACTATCCCACAAGTACCAGAGCAAACTGATCACAAACAGATATCAGCATCCCTGACATTAAAATGTGTTATAAGACAGATAAAATTAAAAAATTGCACCAAGTGAAAATGTTTGACATCAAATAAGGCCAAATATTTCTAAATAGCTACAATCTAAATGTTTGGATATCCAGCAAGTTCAAGTGACAGAATGACAGCAAGAAACTCAAGTGCAATAAAAGTCAAAACTAGGCTGAAGTAGCTTTCTGTGGCTTACCCAGCAGCTGAGAATGTGGTTTTGAAGACAGAAAACATGACCAAACGTAAAGCTAACAACTATGCTATCACCAAGACAGAAAAACGGACACTAAAAATAACATTGTCTGAAACTAGAACAGTCCAAACCTTTGGTAATGCATAGTTCTTTCCTGAACATCTCAGACCATCATCCACACCCTCCACCATTATCAAGTACCAACTCCAGAATTTGCTCTACCACTGCAGCCTAAAAAAAAAAAAAAAAGAGCAATGGCAGGAACAAACTAATGGCCCTTCCATAACTGGCCTGCTATCTCAGGGGAGAAAGGCCTCATCTTCATCTTCGTCCGCACTGGGACCAGGGTCGCTCAGACACCTCATTAGTTTCTGCTGATCTTTTGCTCCGTCTGCCTCACCCGGCTTGTTAGGTTCCCCTGGCCTCAATGGGGGCTTCATCATCAGGCCCTGCTCCTCCTCCTGCTGCTGCTGGTTAGCCTGTCCAAACTCATCCAACAGGTTAACAGAGTCTGGAGACTGAGGAGAGGCCAGGTCTACCTGGATCACGGGCACCTTGTCTGACACAGGCTTCACATTGTAGGCTTGGGGGTCTACAGGTGGACAAGGGTAGAATAGAATATGAGGGAATTAAACTTATTTTAGTGGACATTAACAGGGATCTAACATCATACAGTCACTCCTTCAGCATGCATGAACAAAGAATGTACAAGGGGATCAACAAACATGAAGGGCAACACAGTCACTGCACAAAATTACATAACAACAGGCTTTAAGACCTTTCCCAAAAATAAAGTAAGGTTAGTCACGACCCTTTAAGGTGCAGCACATGCTGGAAGAGGCCAACTTTTAGTTAAAGTGAACACAAACTGAAGCTCCCCACATGTAACATGCTCAACTCTAGTCTACAGCATCACTGCTTGCCTGCAATAAATCACCTGCATTTGGCTTTTATCAGCTTCTTAATGAGAGTCGCCTCATTAGTAACAAATAATTAATGAGTGTTTACAAGCAGGACAACTGGCGCATGCATGTTAGGATTGCTGTTGTGTTATCACAGCTCAAAATGAATCTTCTCTACACTCACAACATACCTGAACACATTTTGTTTCCTTTTTGCTCCTGACCAGCTCTGATATCAGTACCTTTGCCTAAAATAAAATCACACACTGTTTTACATGCTGGCTGGCACATGCAAACAGATTTCCATCAGTGGGGAAATATCTGTTGGTGCAGCTGGGAACAGTAAGTGTCTCTATACTCTTTATTGATTAGTATCATGTGAACCTAAAAATACAATATCTGACTCTTCTGGCTCCCATTATAGACATTTTCTTCTAATATTTCAGGAGGTACCTGAAAGTAAAATGGTTGAATTTACTGAGTGTTTGCATTTGGCTGGAGCTCAGATAAATGTGTTTACCTGATGCCAGTCTGGCTCTACACATGGTGGGCGAGTCTGGAGGAGGAGCGGGGACCGTCAGGTACTTATTCATCTCTTTAATCTAGGAAAACACAGGGATGTTGTTGGTGCAGCAATTTACTAAAACACATGCAAACATGCACAGAACTACAGTATATAGGGCAGAAGGAGTTTGTACAATTCTAACAAAGTGGAAAGTCAATATTTGGTGTGACCACCTTTATTCTTCAACACAGCCTGAACTCTCAGTTTTGTCATTTCTTTAAGTCATCTTCAGGAACAGCTCTCCCGGCTTCTTGAAGGACAGTCAAAGCTCTTCTTTGGATGTTGGCTGCCTTTTGTTCCTGCCAAGATGATCCCACACTGCTGGGATAAATTTGAGGACCAGGCTCTGGGGAGGCCAATCTATGACTGGTAGTGTTCCACTGTGTGTTTTTCTATCCAGCTATGCTTTTACTGCACTGGCAGTGTGTTTGATATCATTGTCATGCAGAAAAATGAAGCTGTTGCCAATCAGAGGTTTTCCAGATGGTATTGCATCATGGATCAAAATCTGATAGAATTCCATCAGTTTGACAAGATCCCCAACACCACTGGCTGAAATACAGCCCCAAACCATGAGAGCCTCCATTGCATTTTACAGATGGCTGTAGGTACTCGCTGTTGGACCTCTCTCCTGACCTCCTCTATACATACTGACAATGATTTGGACCA